>NC_053495.1:198873180-198928180 GCF_905171775.1 Rana temporaria
AAATAAAGCAAGAAAGATAGATAAAGTAGAAAAATATTGAATGGATAGATCGGTAGATAGATAGATTGACAAATTTAGAAATACAAAGAGAAAGATAGATCAAGGAGAGAGATATTGAACGGATAGGTAGATTTAGATAGAGAGAGAGATTAAGTAAATAAATAGATATTGGATAGATAGATAATAGATCAGTAGATCTATAATAGATAGATAGATAGATAGATAGATAGATAGATAGATAGATAGATAGATAGATAGATAGATAGATAATAGATCAGTAGATCTATAATAGATGGATAGATAATATATAGATAGATAGATAGATAGATAGATAGATAGATAGATAGATAGATAGATAGATAAATAGATAGATAGATAGATAGATAAATAGATAGATAGATAGATAGATAGATAGATAATAGATAGATAGATAGATAGATAGATAATAGATCAGTAGATCTATAATAGATGGATAGATAATATATAGATAGATAGATAAATAGATAGATAGATAGATAGATAGATAGATAGATAGATAGATAGATAGATAATAGATAGATAGATAGATAGATAGATAGAGAGATAGAGAGATAGATAGATAGATAGATAATAGATCAGTAGATCTATAATAGATGGATAGATAGATAGATAGATAGATAGATAGATAGATAGATAGATAGATAGATAGATAGATAATAGATCAGTAGATCTATAATAGATGGATAGATAATATATAGATAGATAGATAGATAGATTGATAATAGACAGATAGATAGATAGATAGATAGATAGATAGATTGTTATTCAGTCCTGGTAGTTACGGCCCTCTGGCCAACCAATGTTGGATGAAGAATCAATCTTCTGGATGACATTTTCTTGGATGATGCCCATTGTTCACCTGAGATAAGTTTCGGAATCTCTTATCTCATCTGTAGAAAGTTCTTGGGTTGATTAGATATCCCAATTGGCATTTATTGTTTATAGGTGATCTCCCAATCTTCCATCAGATGACCACCTACCTCCATGGTGTCACGGGGCCCGGCTAACAGACACCAAACATCAGTTTTCAGGTCTTTTATCTCGTTTTCTTTTGCGGCTTAAGTAAATAAGATGTCCCGGGGAATAATGGGCTCCCCACCAGGGCTTGGTTAGTGTCTTTTCATGGCAATTAAACATATTTGTTACAGTGTAAATGCATCAATGGGCGTCTGTTCAGCTCTCCCCGGCTGCATAATACGACAGGGAATGGAATAAATGCTCCAATACGTCTCTCAATGAGTCCCTTCATCTGACGGAACCTTTTCTTTTTTTTCTTTTTTCAGAATAAACACATCAATCTTGGAGCTTGTTACATTCCATAACGAGAGTCAACTGCATCCGAAATGCTGACACACAGAAAACATCATCGCCCAATGCGAGATCCCACTTTTATTATTTGATTCTATTCCAGGGCGCCAATTATTGTAACAGAAACAATTTAGATACAGAAGGACGGAGCGGAAGAAAGGAAAGAAAACCGGGAGTTATAGGAAAAGTTGTTTGTGAAAGATCATTGCTGTGATCAGATGTGATGACTGGGCTTCCAGAAAAAAAAAGAGATAGATAAATAGATAGATAGATAGATAGATAGATAGATAGATAGATAGATAGATAGATAGATAGATAGATAGATAGATAGATAAAAAGAGAAGGAAAGGATAGATTTTGTTTTCTTTGAACTTCTAAGAAAGAAAGAAATAGCGAGAGTGCAATAGATAGATTGTAAAAAGTTAGATAGATAGATAACTAGATGATATACTGTATAATTTATTAGATAGATAGATAAATATATATGGATAGATAGACAGACAGACAGATATAGATAGATAGATAGATGATATACTGTATAATAGATTAGATAGATAGATAGATAGATAAATAGATAGATAGATAGATGGATGATATACTGTATATTAGATTAGATAGATAGATAAATATATATGGATAGATAGACAGACAGATAGATAGATAGATAGATAGATAGATAGATAGATAGATAGATACATACATACATACATAAAATAATAATTGTATTATTTGATTCCATTCCAGGGCTCACAGGGCGCCAATTATTGTAACAGAAACAATTTAGATACAGAAGGACGGAGCGGAAGAAAGAAAAGAAAACGGGGAGTTATAGGAAAAGTTCTTTGTGAAAGATCATCGCTGTGATCAGATGTGATGACTGGGCTTCCGGAAACAAAAAGAGATAGATAAATAGATAGATAGATAGATAGATAAAGATAGATAAAAAGAGAAGGGATAGATTTTGTTTTCTTTGAACTTCTAAGAAAGAAAGAAAGAAAGAAAGAAAGAAAGAAAGAAAGAAAGAAAGAAAGAAAGAAAGAAATGAATAGTGAGAGTGCAATAGATAGGTTGTAAAAAGTTAGATAATAGATTAGATAGATAGATAAATATATAAGAATAGATAGACAGACAGATACATAGATAGATAGATAGACAGACAGACAGATAGATAGATAGATAGATAGGTAGATAGATAGATAGATAGATAGATAGATAGATAGATAGATAGATAGATAGATAGATAGATAGATAGATAGATAAACAGATGCATAAAATAATAATTGTATTATTTGATTTCATTCCAGGGCGCCAATTATTGTAACAGAAACAATTTAGATACAGAAGGACGCAGCGGAAGAAAGAAAAGAAAACGAGGAGTTATAGGAAAAGTTGTTTGTGAAAGATCATCGCTGTGATCAGATGTGATGACTGGCCTTCCGGAAACAAAAAGAAAGAAAAATAGATAAAAAGAGAAGGAAGGGATAGATTTGTTTTTCTTTGAACTTCTAAGAAAGAAAGAAATGAATGAATAGCGAGAGTGCAATAGATAGATTGTAAAAAGTTGGATAGATAGATAGATAGATAGATAGATAGATAGATAGATAGATAGATAGATAGATAGATAAATAGATAGATAGATAGACAGATACATAAAATAATAATTGTATTATTTGATTCCATTCCAGGGCTCACAGGGCGCCAATTATTGTAACAGAAACAATTTAGATACAGAAGGACGGAGCGGAAGAAAGAAAAGAAAACGGGGAGTTATAGGAAAAGTTCTTTGTGAAAGATCATCGCTGTGATCAGATGTGATGACTGGGCTTCCGGAAACAAAAAGAGATAGATAAATAGATAGATAGATAGATAGATAAAGATAGATAAAAAGAGAAGGGATAGATTTTGTTTTCTTTGAACTTCTAAGAAAGAAAGAAAGAAAGAAAGAAAGAAAGAAAGAAAGAAAGAAAGAAAGAAAGAAAGAAATGAATAGTGAGAGTGCAATAGATAGGTTGTAAAAAGTTAGATAATAGATTAGATAGATAGATAAATATATAAGAATAGATAGACAGACAGATACATAGATAGATAGATAGACAGACAGACAGATAGATAGATAGATAGATAGGTAGATAGATAGATAGATAGATAGATAGATAGATAGATAGATAGATAGATAGATAGATAGATAGATAAACAGATGCATAAAATAATAATTGTATTATTTGATTTCATTCCAGGGCGCCAATTATTGTAACAGAAACAATTTAGATACAGAAGGACGCAGCGGAAGAAAGAAAAGAAAACGAGGAGTTATAGGAAAAGTTGTTTGTGAAAGATCATCGCTGTGATCAGATGTGATGACTGGCCTTCCGGAAACAAAAAGAAAGAAAAATAGATAAAAAGAGAAGGAAGGGATAGATTTGTTTTTCTTTGAACTTCTAAGAAAGAAAGAAATGAATGAATAGCGAGAGTGCAATAGATAGATTGTAAAAAGTTGGATAGATAGATAGATAGATAGATAGATAGATAGATAGATAGATAGATAGATAGATAAATAGATAGATAGATAGACAGATACATAAAATAATAATTGTATTATTTGATTCCATTCCAGGGCTCACAGGGCGCCAATTATTGTAACAGAAACAATTTAGATACAGAAGGAAGGAGCGGAAGAAAGAAAAGAAAACGGGGAGTTAGGCCTCTTTCACACGGAGCGGACCGTTTTTGTGTCCGCTCTGTGTGTGTCCGCAAAAGCTCAGCGGGATCCTCCGTAATCCCCGCTGAGCTGTCGGCGGATAGGGCAGTCCCCGCACACTGTGCAGAGACCGCCCTGGCTCTCCTCCGCTCACCCCTATGGGGAATCGGATGAAGACGGACCGTCTGTCCGTCTTCATCCGATCCGTTCCGCCGGACGGAAGAAAAATAGGGTCTTCTTCCATCCGCAAAAGCGGATCCTGATGGACGCGGATGGTCGCGGACGTTAGCGGATGCTCCATCCGCTAACGAACGCGATCCCATAGGGAACCATTACAAGTCCGTAAACGGACTTGTAATAAGCGGACGAACGGTCCGCTAGTGTGAAAGAGGCCTTATAGGAAAAGTTGTTTGTGAAAGATCATTGCTGTGATCAGATGTGATGACTGGGCTTCCGGAAACAAAAAGAAAGAAAAATAGATAAAAAGAGAAGGAAGAGATAGATTGTTTTTTCTTTGAACTTCTAAGAAAGAAAGAAAGAAAGAAAGAAATGAATGAATAGCGAGAGTGCAATAGATAGATTGTAAAAAGTTGGATTGATAGATAGATTGATTGATAGATAGATTGAGAGATAGATAGATAGATATATTGATGATATACTGTATAATAGATTAGATAGATAGATAAAAATATATGCATAGATAGACAGATAGATAGATAGATAGACAGATACATAAAATAATAATTGTATTATTTGATTTCATTCCAGGGCTCAAAGAAAGATCATTGCTGTGATCAGATGTGATGACTGGGCTTCCGGAAACAAAAAGAAAGAAAGATAGATAAAAAGAGAAGGAAGGATAGATTGTAAAAAGATAGATAGATAGATATATTGATGATATACTGTATAATAGATTAGATAGATAGATAGATAGATAGATAAATATATATGGATAGACAGACAGACAGATAGATAGATAGATAGATAGATAGATAGATAGATAGATAGATAGATAGATAGATAGATAGATAGATAGAAATGGATAAATAAAGATTGATAGATACATAAAAATAATAATTATTTGAAAATAATTATTTGATCCCCTGCAGATTTTTTAGTTTTCCCACTTACAAAGAAATGAAGGGTCTATACATTTTGATCATAGGTGTATTTTAAATGATAGACACGGAATATCAACCAAAAATCCTTAAAAAAAAAAACACACAATACAAATGTTAAAAATTGAGTTGCAGTTCAGTGAGTAAAATAAGTATTTGATCCCCAAGTAAAACATAACGTAGTAGTTGGCGGAGAAACCCTTGTTGGCAAGCACAGAGCCGCAGAGACGTAGTTTGAAGCTTGTTGGCCCCGATGCAAAAGTTGACCTGGCCCCTGGGCTGTTCTCACCCTGTGCTCCTCTGCATTCAGGAAATGGCTCACAGCTTCTCCCCCAGCCAATGACAACAGAGGGGTGTGGACCATGGGAGGCAAAGTGGAAGCCCAGTACTGAAGCGTGGCCGTGGGGCCCTTGGGCAGATCGGAGCTGGACTTTGTGGAGGATATGATAATATGACATGGAGGCTGCGGGGGCCCCCTGGAGCTAGGGGTGGGGTTGTGATTGTGACCCCTGCAACCCCTTATGCTACGCCCATGCACAGAGGTCAGACGTTTCTTGTAGTTGGTGATCAGCACACATCTCAGGAGGGATTTCGGTCCTCTTTTCCTTACAGATCTTCTCTAAATTCTGAGGCCCTGTACACACGACCGCTGAAACTGGTCCGCCGGACCAATTCCAGCGGACAGATCCGGTCGTGTGTAGGCCCGAGCGGACAATTGTCCCGCGGATCGGACAGTTTCCAGCGGATAAAAATTTCTTAGCATGCTAAGAAATCTGTCCGCTGGAAGCCTGTCCGTCGGACGTATTTGGTCGTCTGTACAGACTCACCGGACACGTCCGACCGACCGCCATCCCTCACATGCAGCGTTCTGATTCGACGCATGCGTGGAAGCTTTGAACTTCCAGGGCCACCCACGTCGCCGCGTCATCGTCGCGGCGACGGCGCGGCCACGCCCCGCGTATTGTTTACGCGCGGATTTCTGTCTGATGGTGTGTACAACCATCAGACAGAAATCTGGTAGCGGTCGCAGCGGATCTATCCGCTGAAAACGGTCCGGCGGACCGTTTTCAGCGGATCGATCCGGTCGTGTGTACGGGGCCTGAAGGTTTCTTGGCTGTCTCTTGGCAACTCGAAGTTTCAGCTTCCTCCATACATTTTCTATAGGATTAAGGTCTGGAGACTGGCTAGGCCACTCCACGACCCTAATGTGCTTCTTCTTGAGCCACTCATTTGATGCCTTGCGGTAGGTTTTGGGTCACTGTCGTGTTCGTGAGAGGGAAGAAGGTTCTCATCCAAGATTTTACAATACATGGCCCCGTCCATTGGCCCCCCAATGCAGCAAAGTTGGCCTGTACCTTCATTCATGTTCATTGACAAACTTCACGTACACGTGCCTTCTTGAGGAGGGGGACCTTGCGGGCGCTGCAGGATTTCAATCCATGGAGGCGTATTGTGTTTCCAATGGTTTGTATGTTAATTGTGGTCCCAACCACCTTGAGATCCTTCACAAGCTCCTCCCGTGTAGTTCTGGGCGGAGCCCTCACTTTTCTCATGACCATCCTCACCCCATGAGGAGAAATCTTGCATGGATCTCAAGACCGGGGGCGATTGATGGTTATTTTGTGAATAATCGCTCCAACAGTTGTCTCCTTCTCACCAAGATTCTTGTTGATGGTCTTGTAGCCCATTCCAGAATTGTGCAGGTCTCCAATCTTGTCCCTGAAGGACTTTCACTGCTTTTTGGTCTTGCCCATTAATGTTGAGGTTTAACCACTTCCCGCCCGGTCAATAGTGAATTGACGTCCGGGAAGTGGTTGTGAAATCCTATCTATAGATAGATAGATAGATGGATAGATAAATAGATAGATAGATAGATAGATAGAGAGAGATAGATAGATAGATAGATAGATAGATAGATAGATAGATAGATAGATAGATAGACAGATTTGGTGCTTTGTGAATGTTTCTTATGATTATCTTTTTAGAACTTCTTGTTGCAGTAAAAAGTGACATCTATAATAAATAAAACGATATAAGTAAAGTCCGGGATCTGTCCGGTGTTCATCATGCAGACATCTCCCCTCCCCCGTTGTATTTTTCTTTGCAGCGGAGTACATCCGTTGTATTATTTCTGCGGTTCTTTGGCAGTTTATCTATCTACATAACGTCATTATGCCCCCCCCCTCCACCTAAGTTCACACCGCTGTCCATCCCGGTAACACGGGCGCGGCGTCTGGTTCCCCCGCTGAGCTGTGAAATGAGCCAGGCGGCGTGCACCTGAGCGCGGCCCGGCACAGCCCGAGGCTCCTGCCACTTCTCCGTCCTGACATCTATCCTGTCTTCCTGACAAGACGCGGATTGCCAAGCCGGCGTTATAAATGAGCCCTTCACCCTCCTCGCCGTGCCCTCTCTCTGTTTTTTCCCCCTAGCCTCAGTTTTCATTCCAGTATAAACTTCCTTGTCAAAAAGACATTTCTGCCGCGCCGGATCCTCGGCCTGTAATGAGCCGGGTGACAAATGTTTAAAGGTGAGCCGAGACTCCGAGCCGAACAGACGCCCCGAGCCACGGCGAGGCGAGGACAGGGCGGCCTGCAACTGACGTCTTTTAATGCCTTGATTAAAAGGCCACATTTTTTAATTATGGATCAAAGGGGGCAGAAAAACAGTAATCACCCGTACTATTTACACAACCCGAGCAACGTCAAGATGGCGACCGCGCTTCAGGTCCGGCTGGGTTAAGGTGTCCCAAACCAAGAATATACTGTGACTCCATATTTATAATAAAATCAGAAGTACTTAGAAGGAATAGATAGATAGATAGATAGATAGACAGACAGACAGATAGATAGATAGATAGATAGATAGATAGATAGATAGATAGATAGATAGATAGATAGAGATATAGATAGATAGATAGATAGATAGATAGATAGATAGATAGATAGATAGATAGATAGATAGATAGATACTGTACTGTACATACATACATACATACATACGGATAAATACAAAGAATAGATAGATGGATAGATAGATAGATAGATAGACAGACAGACAGACAGACAGACAGACAGACATATAGATAGATAGATAGATAGATAGATAGATAGATAGATAGATAGATAGATACTGTACTGTACATACATACATACATACATACGGATAAATACAAAGAATAGATAGATGGATAGATAGATAGATAGATAGATAGACAGACAGACAGACAGACAGACAGACATATAGATAGATAGATAGATAGATAGATAGATAGATAGATAGATAGATAGATAGATACTGTACATACATACATAAATACATACGGATAGATACAAAGAATAGATAGATAGATAGATAGATAGATAGATAGATAGATAGATAGATAGATAGATAGATAGATAGATAGATACTGTACATACATACATACATACATACATACATACATACGGATAGATACAATGAATAGATAGATAGATAGATAGATAGATAGATAGATAGATAGATAGATAGATAGATAGATAGATACTGTACATACATACGGATAGATACAAAGAATTGATAGATAGATAGATAGATAGATAGATAGATAGATAGATAGATAGATAGATAGATAGATAGATAGATACTGTACATACATACGGATAGATACAAAGAATAGATAGATAGATAGATAGATAGATAGATAGATAGATAGATAGATAGATAGATAGATAGATGCTGTACATACATACATACGAATAGATACAAAGAATAGATAGACAGACAGACAGACAGACAGACAGACAGATAGATAGATAGATAGATAGATAGATAGATAGATAGATAGATAGATAGATACTGTACATACATACACCTCTGAGTGAAAATGTCCAAATAGGGCCCATCTAGCCATTTTCCCTCCCCGTTGTCATGTGACTTGTTACAAGGTCTCAGGTGTGAATGGGGAGCAGGTGTGTTAAATTTGGTGTTATCGCTCTCACTCTCTCATACTGGTCACTGGAGGTTCAACATGTCACCTCGTGGCAAAGAACTCTCTGAGGATCTGGAAAAAAAAAGAATTGTTGCTCTACATAAAGGTGTCCCTCATTCTGAAGTTCAAATGTTGGGATATATGATAGCTCCCAACTGTCCCTGATTTTGTGGCCAGTGGGAGTAGAAAATCCCCCGGGCCCAGCATCAGTGAAAATAAACACGGACTTAATGTTGGTGGTCAGTAGGAGGGGAAGCAGTGCCCCTTTATTGGCATTAGTGGAAGAAATATTGAACCATTGTTCATAGTGCCTCATATGATTGGGAGCAATAGTGCCCCAAGGGCCAGATGAAAGCTAGCAATGGGCCACATCCAGCCCTCGGGCCGCAGTTTGGAGATCCCTGATCTAGGGGCTGGGGAGTGGTTTAGTGTAGCAGCAAGTGGCTGACATATACTTCATCTCTCTGGCGCCTCCTCTGTTTCTAGAAGGTTCTGGAAAAGAGGCAGGTCAGAGAATTGGAGAGGCGTGGAGTGTATCTGGGAGCCCTGACCAATCCTCAACTAGGATTGGCAGGGGGCAGGCCTCCTATGTACTCATGGTCAGCCTGTTGAGGAAGGAGTTGTGGGGTGGAGGAACTTAGTGATTGAGTGTTAGGTTGTCATGGCCTTTGAGGGAGCCCCCTTCCTGGGGGTGACCTTGGGCCTGGAGCTCGGGAGCTGGGAGGGAACCCCTTCATACAACGCTATATCGGGGTGTCCTGAACAGGAGCAGGAAGAGGACAGCGGGGAGCACTGCCGGGAAAGTCATTCAGAAGGGATCTATTCCGGGGTCGGTAAATGAAAGGCACAGTGAGGAGATCTGGGAGAGACATACCAGGAGTGGATGTAAGCCAGAGGGAGAGACTGTGATATCGCTGGAGTTAGAGTCAAGTTGCTGCAGCCAGGAGGGTTGGCAGAACTTGCTCGGGACTGACTGGGACCAGTAGTCCACCAAGATTCAGTTAGCACAAAAGTACTTTTTCATCGCTATTGGTTGCTACCAGGGTTTTTTTTCAGGGGGAACTTGGGGGAACTCAGTTCCACCACCTCTGGCTCAAACCCTTTGTTGCCTGCTCACCACAATCACTTGTAAACATAGAAGTCTGGTTTCTGTGTTTACAAGTGACAGCTCTGCTCTCTGTGTGGAACCCCCTGAACTCTGCATTCTGTATGTAATGCAATCCTGGTATTTAATGCCCCTTTAAGACCCTTCTACTGTTTTTGAAATCTGAATGGGGTCGCGGTTGAGTTACTGCACCTATTTGCTGAGAAAAAAAGCTGTGGTTGCTACACCAAAGGGGGCTGCAGAGTGCAGACCCCTGCCAGCAAATGGCGGTTATTGAACCGTTGGGACTTATTCAGAGTGAGGCCTAACCATGTACTAACGGTGACAAGAATCCAGGATTGTGCAGTAGAGAAAGTGGAGTCAATACAAGTAGTGTGCTGGAGGAGTATGGAGCTTTAGAGCCTGCCAATATTGATTCAATAATCCTCTGTTCAAACTAACAAGATCAATTATCTGGGCATCCCATGTCCCCATCCATGTCCTATGCCTACACACTTTTGCTAATAGGCGCCTCTTGTTACCATTTCAGAAAGTTGGGAGGTTTGCAGGTTGCCAGTGGCCAGGGCCCAGCCTGTTGATTAGCGTTCCTCTTTCTTGCTCTGCTCCTATTGTACCTATCATTAGGTACACAGAGGGATGTAGATAAAGGGGGGTCAGGGGGGTTCAAACACCCTCAGAGCATCCTGTCAAACATCAACTGAATGACAGAGCAACCAGGGGGGCACACCATGCAGTTGATTTCTGAGTCAGTGTAGTGTCAGTGTAGTAGATTCGTTACATGTGTTAAATTCGTTTTCGAAAATATTTCGACCGGCTTCGATAATATTTCAATCGGATTCGAAAACAAATTCAATTTGAATCGAATTCGAAAACAATTTGATTCGAAAACAAATTCGAATGAAAAATTGAAAGCAAATTTGAATCAAAATCTAAAAAATATAAATCGTTTTCTAAAAAAGAATGCAATAAAATAGAATATAAAATAATAAAACAATAGAATGAAAATCAAAGAATAGTAAAGAACAGAATGGAATTGAATAGAATGTAATCAAATACAATAGAATATGACCTGGCTTCTTCTATCTATCTTCTATCTATCTTCCATTTTCTGAAATTCGAAATTCATATAGAATGAACTCAAATTCGAATAGAAAAATATTAGAATAGAGCAGAAAAAAAAAAATATATATATATATATATATATATTTTATTATTGTACTCTTCTAATATTTTTCTATTTGAATTTGAGTAAATTTTATATGAATTTCGAATTTCAGAAAATGGAAGATAGATAGAAGAAGCCAGGTCATATTCTATTGTATTTGATTACATTCTATTAAATTCCATTCTGTTCTTTACTATTGTTTGATTTTCATTCTATTGTTTTATTATTTTATATTCTATTTTATTGCATTCTTTTTTAGAAATCGATTTATATTTTTTAGATTTTGATTCAAATTTGCTTTAAATTTTCATTCGAATTTGTTTTCCGGTACAATATTTTTTATTAAAATATATTAAACAAATCGACAAATTCCCACGCAGGGGATACGGACATAAAGCAAAAGTATACATAAAGCACATAGTAGGAAACATACTATTAAAAGAACTAATCACAAATTACCACCGTCACCCCAGCCGGGGCCGGGGGGCAGTGCAATATGCCTGAGCCAAAAGGCCCAGGGGCCAAGGCAGATAAAAGGGGGAGGGGGCGGAGTTATCTGCAAAACGGGGGAGAAAAAAAAAACACAAACAAAAACAAAAAGGTTTTAAGGTGGTTGTAAAGGCAGAATTTTTTTTTTAATCTGTATTCTATGCATTAAGATAAAAAAAACATCTGTGCGTAGTAGTCTCTCAGCCCCCCTAATACTTACCTGAGCCCCATCTTTATCAAGCGATGTTGAAGGAGTGTCGCGGCCGTCCGGGACTCATCCTCCTAAATGGCTGAGACATAGCAGCGGCTCAATTGGCTCCCGCTGTTGTCATTAAAAGTCAGTTAGTCAATAAGGAGATAGAAGGTGCAGGACTTGGACACACAGAGCTGCGGCTTGGCTCAGGTGCCCCCATAGCAAGCTACTTGCTGTGGGGCCACTCAACAGGAGGGAGGGGCCAGGAGCACCAAAGAGGGACCCAAGAAGAGGAGGATTGGGGCTGCTCTGTGCAAAACCAACTGTACAGAGCAGATCTGTCATCTGAAAACTGCAATAAGTTTTTTCACACACACTGATACACCCCACAGTCCTGATTACACTGTATTTGTGGAGTTTACTCATCTGTTTGTTCTTCATTTTAGTCCATGTCTATATTCTCCAATTCTCTATCACATTTTTAATAACATACAAACCAAAATCCATAGAACTGCATATTTATAAAATGACCCTTCTTTGTTTTTATTTCCAAACAGAATCCAAGGATAACGGAGGACCTGCTGAAGAAATGTACCTTTAATAATCCCGTTCTCACACCTGAAATTAACGGTGTGGACATTGAGGGATATATGGATGCCGGAGTTAAGATCAGCCTGATGAAGACCTCGTGTTTCTTAAACCACTGGACAAGAAACGACATATCTTCATCCCCTAGCGACAAGTCTTTACTACGAACACTACGTGCATCATATCTATGTAGAGTTAGGGGGATTTTCTATGCTAATGTTGTTACCGGAAAACATGTCTACCCCAGGAAGGCCTTTGTAGTGGTTGATGACATTTCATCAGACATTATCATTGGCATGCATATCCTCCAAGACATGTATCCAGAGCTGGTAGATCCAAAGTATTTTTAGACCAATGAGCTTCCTTAAGTGCTCATTGGGTTTGGAGTAATGGTAAATATTAGGGTTAGGCTTAGGGTTGGAGGTTAGGGTTCAGGATTCTGGTTAGGGATTAATATTAGGGGTTGGGGTTATTTTATTTCTTTATTTAGTACGGTTAGGGGTTAATAATAGGGTTAAAGTTTAGGAGTAGGGTTAGGGGTTAATATTAGTGTTAGAAGTAGGATTGGGGTTAGGGGTTCGATTTGGGCTAGGGGTTGGATTTGGGCTAGGGGTTGGATTTGGGTTAGGGGTTGGATTTGGGCTAGGGGTTGGATTTGGGTTAGGGGTTTGGGTTTGGAATAGGGGTAATATTTGGGTTAGGGATTGGATTTGGGTTAGGGGTTTGGATTAGGGGTTAATATTCGGGTTAGGGGTTGGATTTGGGTTAGGGGTTTGGGTTTGGATTAGGGGTTAATATTCTGGTTAGGGGTTGGATTTGGGTTAGGGGTTTAGGTTTGGAATAGGGGTAATATTTGGGTTAGGGATTGGATTTGGGTTAGGGGTTTGGGTTTGAATTAGGGGTTAATATTCGGGTTAGGGGTTGGATTTGGTTTAGGGGTTTGGGTTTGGATTAGGGGTTTGGGTTTGGATTAGGGGTTAATATTCGGGTTGGGGGTTGGATTTGGGTTAGGGTTTGGATTAGGGGTTAATATTCAGGTTAGAGGTTGGATTCGGGTTAGAGGTTTGGGTTTAGGATTAGGGGTTAATATTCAGGAGGTTAGGATTAAAGTTTAATATAAGCACTAAAACGCTTATATTAAAGGTGTGACCAGGCTGTGGCTTGCAGATTGGACTGAGCCACCCCAGGTTGAATGTTTTTAAGTTCCAGGATGGATAAAAAAAGAGCCAATAGGGTGGGATGGGTGGTGCTCATTAGAGCAGACCACCAGTCTGCAAGCCACAGCTCGGCCACATCTTCCTCCCCCCAGGGGTGTGGCCAGGCTGTGGCTTGCGGATTGGATAGAGCCACCCCAGGTTGAGTGTATTTAGGGGCCAAGATAGATTGAAACAGAGCCAATAGGGCGGGATGGGTGGGGCTCAGCAGAGCAGACCACCAACCCAATCTGCAAGGCACAGCTCAGCCACACCCCTCCCCCCAGGGGTGTGGCCAGGCTGTGGCGTGCAGATTGAATTGTTGGTCTGCTCTACTGAGCTCCACCCATCCCACCCTATTGGTTCTGACCATCTCAGTAGATTTCTTTAAAAAAAGCCTGAATTATTTCCTAAATGTACATAATAAAACTGGGTACTAACATTTATAGGTAGAGTTGATCCAGGGAAAATCCGATCGCCTCTCGAGGGATCAGGAAGGAATTTTTCCCCTGCTGGAGCAAATTGAATCGTGCTTTGCTGGGGTTTTTCGCCTTCCTCTGGATCAACTGTGGGTATAGGATTGTGTATTTGGGATTGTATGTGTGTTTTCTTCAGGATTTTTTTTCTCCTTTTAATTGATCTGTAATCTGCAAGCCACAGCCCAGCCGCATCTTCCTCCCCCCAGGGGCGTGGCCAGGCTGTGGCTTGCGGATTGGATAGAGCCACCCCAGGTTGAGTGTATTTAGGGGCCAGGATGGATTGCAACAGAGCCAATAGGGTGCGATGGGTGGAGCTCAGCAGAGCAGACCACCAACCCAATCTGCAAGCCACAGTTCAGCCACACCCCTCCCCCCAGGGGTGTGGCCAGGCTGTGGTGTGCGGATTGGATTGGTGGTCTGCTCTACTTAGCTCCACCCATCCCACTCTATTGGCTCTGTTTCAATATGATCACCTATTGGCTCTGTTTAAATATGACCACCATGTACAAAAACATAAGTGGTCCATATAGTGAACTTGGTGTTGATCACTTTAAGGTCATCACAGAGAACAAGGGGGCACTCTTTACGTCTAATAGAAAAGAGATTTAATCTCCAAATACGGAAAGGTTTCTTCACAGTAATAGCTGTGAAACTGTGGAATAGACCCCCTCGAGAGCTGGTTCTGACCATCTCAGTAGATTGCTTTAAAAAAAATAAAACTGGGTACTAACATTTATAGGTAGAGGTGATCCAGGGAAAATCCGATCGCCTCTTGAGGGATCAGAAAGGAATTTTTCCCCTGCTGGAGCAAATTGAATCGTGCTTTTCTGGTTTTTTTTTGCCTTCCTCTGGATGAACTGTGGGTTTAGGATTGTGTATTTGAGATTGTATGTGTGTTTTCTCCTTTTAATTGATCTGTAATCTGCAAGCCACAGCCCAGCCGCATCTTCCTCCCCCCAGGGGTGTGGCCAGGCTGTGGCTTGCGGATTGGATAGAGCCACCCCAGGTTGAGTGTATTTAGGGGCCAGGATGGATTGCAACAGAGCCAATAGGGTGCGATGGGTGGAGCTCAGCAGAGCAGACTACCAACCCAATCTGCAAGGCACAGCTCAGCCACACCCCTCCCCCCAGGGGTGTGGCCAGGCTGTGGTGTGCGGATTGGATTGGTGGTCTGCTCTACTTAGCTCCACCCATCCCACTCTATTGGCTCTGTTTCAATATGATCACCTATTGGCTCTGTTTAAATATGACCACCCTGTACAAAAACATATGTGGTCCATATAGTGAACTTGGTGTTGATCACTTTAAGGTCATCACAGAGGACAAGGGGGCACTCTTTACGTCTAGGAGAAAAGAGATTTGATCTCCAAATACGGAAAGATTTCTTCACAGTAAGAGTTGTGAAACTGTGGAATAGACTCCCTCAAGAGCTGGTTCTGACCATCTCAGTAGATTGCTTTAAAAAAATCCAGAATTATTTCATAAATGTACATAATAAAACTGGGTACTAACATTTATAGGTAGAGGTGATCCAGGGAAAATCCGATCGCCTCTCGAGGGATCAGGAAGGAATTTTTGCCCCTGCTGGAGCAAATTGAATCGTGCTTTGCTGGGGTTTTTCGCCTTCCTCTGGATGAACTGTGGGTTTAGGATTGTGTATTTGAGATTATATGTGTGTTTTCTCCTTTTAATTGATCTGTAATCTGCAAGCCACAGCCCAGCCGCATCTTCCTCCCCCCAGGGGTGTGGCCAGGCTGTGGCTTGCGGATTGGATAGAGCCACCCCATGTTGAGTGTATTTAGGGGCCAGGATGGATTGAAACAGAGCCAATAGGGTGCGATGGGTGGAGCTCAGCAGAGCAGACCACCAACCCAATCTGCAAGCCACAGCTCAGCCAAACCTCTCCCCCCAGGGGTGTGGCCAGGCTTTGGCATGCGGATTGGATTGGTGGACTGCTTTACTTAGCTCCACCCATCCCACTCTATTGGCTCTGTTTCAATATGATCACCTATTGGCTCTGTTTAAATATGACCACCATGTACAAAAACATAAGTGGCCCATATAGTGAACTTGGTGTCGATCACTTTAAGGTCATCACAGAGAACAATGGGGCACTCTTTACGTCTAGGAGAAAAGAGATTTAATATCCAAATACAGAAAGGTTTCTTCACAGTAAGAGCTGTGAAACTGTGGAATAGACTCCCTCAAGAGCTGGTTCTGACCATCTCAGTAGATTGCTTTAAAAAAAGACAGAATTATTTCCTAAATGTACATAATAAAACTGGGTACTAACATTTATAGGTAGAGTTGATCCAGGGAAAATCCGATCGCCTCTCGAGGGATCAGGAAGGAATATTTGCCCCTGCTGGAGCAAATTGAATCGTGCTTTGCTGGGGTTTTTCGCCTTCCTCTGGATGAACTGTGGGTTTAGGATTGTGTATTTGAGATTGTATGTGTGTTTTCTCCTTTTAATTGATCTGTAATCTGCAAGCCACAGCCCAGCCGCATCTTCCTCCCCCCAGGGGTGTGGCCAGGCTGTGGCTTGCGGATTTTAATAGAGCCACCCCAGGTTGAGTGTATTTAGGGGCCAGGATGGATTGAAACAGAGCCAATAGGGTGGGATTGGTGAAGCTCAGCAGAGCAGACCACCAACCCAATCTGCAAGGCACAGCTCAGCCACACCCCTCCCCCCAGGGGTGTGGCCAGGCTGTGGTGTGCGGATTGGATTGGTGGTCTGCTCTACTTAGCTCCACCCATCTAACTCTATTGGCTCTGTTTCAATATGATCACCTATTGGCTCTGTTTAAATATGACCACCCTGTACAAAAACATAAGTGGTCCATATAGAGAACTTGGTGTTGATCACATTAAGGTCATCACAGAGAACAAGGGGGCACTCTTTATGTCTAGGAGAAAAGAGATTTAATCTCCAAATACGGAAAGGTTTCTTCACAGTAAGAGCTGTGAAACTGTGGAAAAGACTCCCTCAAGAGCTGGTTCTGACCATCTCAGTAGATTGCTTTAAAAAAAAGCCAGAATTATTTCCTAAATGTACATAATAAAACTGGGTACTAACATTTATAGGTAGAGTTGATCCAGGGAAAATCCGATTGCCTCTCGAGGGATCAGGAAGGAATTTTTGCCCCTGCTGGAGCAAATTGAATCGTGCTTTGCTGGGGTTTTTCGCCTTCCTCTGGATCAACTGTGGGTTTAGGATTGTGTATTGGAGATTGTATGTGTGTTTTCTCCTTTTAATTGATCTGTAATCTGCAAGCCACAGCCCGGCCGCATCTTCCTCCCCCCAGGGGTGTGGCCAGGCTGTGGCTTGCTGATTGGATAGAGCCACCCCAGGTTGAGTGTATTTAGGGGCCAGGATGGATTGAAACAGAGCCAATAGGGTGGGATTGGTGGAGCTCAGCAGAGCAGACCACCAACCCAATCTGCAAGGCACAGCTCAGCCACACCCCTCCCCCCAGGGGTGTGGCCAGGTTGTGGTGTGCGGATTGGATTGGTGGACTGCTCTACTTAGCTCAACCCATCCCACTCTATTGGCTCTGTTTCAATATGATTACCAATTGGCTCTGCTTAAATATGACCACCCTGTACAAAAACATAAGTGGTCCATATAGTGAACTTGGTGTTGATCACTTTAAGGTCATCACAGAGAACAAGGGGGCACTCTTTATGTCTAGGAGAAAAGAGATTTAATCTCCAAATACAGAAAGGTTTCTTCACAGTAAGAGCTGTGAAACTGTGGAATAGACCAGCTCAGTAGATTGCTTTAAAAAAGGCCTGAATTATTTTCTAAACGTACATAATATAACTGGATACTATATACTATCGAAATTATACCTGTGACTAAAATGGGACTAAAACTAAAATGCCATTTTTGTCCTAAGACTAAAACGTAATCAAAATTTGCTGCCAAAATTAAAGAGTGTACACCCCCCCCCCCCCCCAAAAAAATTAACACTGGTGGCTACGTTCCAAGGTACTGACACACAGTTCAATATACATTGACTGGCATACACCGACCCAAACTAACAGAGGACGTCCAGATGTAGATAAACTGACTGGTACATACGTTAGAGAGATGCACACACACACACAACCAAATTAGGAGAGAGTAGAACGCACACACAGATTATAGGATGAGGCCGTACTACAAACATACATCCAACATTAGAAAGACTAGCATCCAGTAGGGTAGCTTAGTGTAGTTAGTGTAGGTCCTGCCCTAGAAGAGTCTACCTTGCCGTGGTGGGCAGGCTTGGAATCTCTTGGCCAAAAAGTGTGTTAGTGAATGGAAGAGAGGATCACTAGATCTTCACTTTTGGCCAAATGATTTCACTAAAGGACTCTTGGTTTAATCAGAGTGAATGGAAATAGTTGAAAAAGGGGACAGATGTCCATAGAGCCATAATCATTACTTTAATAAACACGCAATAAAAAATGTGTATATTTTCCTTTCAATTGCTTCCTCTTTCATTTAACCCCTTCATGACTAGTACTTTAAAGGGTCACTAAAGGTACAACCATGTTATACTTATGTAGCGCCTGGTTACTTCCAAGTACCGGTGCATTGTTAAATTTAGAGCGGAATCAGAGAGTTAATTGGCTCTGATCCAGTTATTCTGTTGAATTGGGTCTCTGCCTGAGCTTGGTTGTGCTGTGGGCTTATTCTGTTCTTCCTGGGGTGCTGTTCCCACCCCAGGACGATGGGTGGCAGCAGTGGAGTCGAGGTTTGGGTGCTTTTCTCCAGCAGCCTATCAGGAGGGTTTCTCCTCGCTGTGTATGCTGGGTTAGGGTATTTATGAGACAGACACCATTGGTCTGGGTTCTTCTTCGAGTGCGGCACCCACCTTTAGGGTGACTGCATCATGGCGAAATGGCCTTCCAGGCCGGGGTGCTCGTGCCATGCAGTGTTCCTGGTTCCGGGACCATGTTGGCTCGGAACATTTAAAGCTGTGGCTGGGCCCCAGTAATCGACGAGAAGATCTCAAGCGAGTTCCCAGTGAGAGGAAGCTATTCGGTGGGCAGTCCATCTGAGAAGAGCCAAGAGAGGTTGGCAATCCAATAGGGTCTCGACAATGCACCGGGGATCAAGGGAACCGATTACTGAGAGGTTGGACGTGTCAGTCGGTAACCTGCAAACTACCTGAAGGAGATCTAGGTCAAAGTCTATCAAGGAGGATTACCTCTGCTACCTTAATCCTAAGGAGGGTCTGTGGCAGAGACTTTTCCTCTAAGTTCCGAGTGATACTCTGGCTGCCAGGTAAGTGAGAGAGACTTGTCCAGGTACACTATACCCACTCTGGCTGGAGTGGCGAAGAAGACTAATAGCCAGATTCAGGTAGATGGGCGCATCTTTGTGCCGGCATAACGCAACGTATATGCACTACGCCGGGATAAGTCAGAGAGGTAACTACACGATTCACAAAGCACTTGCTCTCAACGATGCGCCGGCATAACGTAAATTTGAAGGCGCAAGCCGGCGTAAGTGTAAGTGGGTGTGACTTTATGCAAATGATGGCCTGAGCGTGGAGCAGTGGCTTACGCCCGGCGTATCATCAACGGAGCATGCGCAGTGATGTCGACGTATGATCGCTTCCTTGTGCGCGTGCTCACAACTACGCCGGCCCAACTTCCTGGTATACGCCGGCCTACCGGCTTACGCCGAGCGCATAAATACGCCCAGTCATGTGCCCCCTTGTGAAGCAAAATTACATCCTGCTTTTTCCCCCCCTGAGCAAGGTAATTTTGCTGTGCGATGGCTGCTCCAGTAGACAAGAACAAGAGGAAGAGGAATTTTTCTCCCCAGGAGAAGGCAGTCGTCATCGCTGTCATGGATAAATATGACACCTTCCTCCATGGTGCCCAGAGTCGGGATACTAGTCGCACCAGGAAACAGGTCATCCTGGAGACCATCGCGACTGAGGTTAGTGCCCTTGGCAATGCGACCCGGAGCGCCAAGGACATTAATAAAAAGATAAATGATCTGAAGCTCCGTGTGTGGGAGAAGCTGGCCGCCATTAGGAAGCACCAGAGTGGCACGGGTGGCGGACCACCATGCAATGTCAGTTTGACCCCGGAGGAGGAGGTGGTCGCCCGGTGTCTGCAGAGGGAGCAGTTGGAGGGCATTGAGGGCTATGATTCCCGTGATGATGCCTCAAGGACAGGTAAGTGTTTTATATCCCCTATCCGGTGTGTAGCATGGGAGGGGGTGGAAGGGAACATGTGTGTGGGTCCACCAACATGTGACTGCTTTGTGTCATCTACAGATGTGCAGGAGGGAGCGGGCCCATCTGCTGCCGGTGGCCGTCCCACGACATCTTCCCCAGAACAGCCTCAGCCAGACCCCCTAGATCCAGTGGTGGAAGGGAGTGGCCACACTTCTCCTCTCGAGCAGGTGGTGGAGGAGACGGTGGACCTTGGCCAGATTTGCCTCATTATAGAGGAGTCCACTGTTCTGCCTGGGCCCTCTCACAACTCCCCCCCATCAGGGGAAGCCCCTCTGTCTCAGCCACCAGCAGGGGAACCCCCTCAAGGGGCTCACCCTACAGCCGCTCCCAAGCGTCTTCTGCCCCAAGGAAGGCGACACGGAAGACCAGGGGTGTTCCTGATTCCATGCAGGAACAACTTGCCATGGACCAGGGCCGGCATATGGGGGAGATAGCTGGGCACCTGTACCGGGTGGCAGAAAACATAGCCCAGATTTTGGACGCAGTGCAGGATGGCAATGCCAATAGCGCAGCAGTGGTCACCTGCGTTGGGGAGCTGCAGGCCACCACAGCGAACCTAGTGGTAGAGGTTCAAACCCTTACTGGGGCCGTTCAGGCCAACACGGCTGCCATTCAGGAGGAGGGGAGGCAGCGCAACCAGCGGCATAACCTCACCCGCCAGCTGAGGATGTTATACTTTTATTTTAAAAAAATATACTTAAAACTCCATACCCTAAAGTCAGAAAAAAAAAACAGCCGCCATTATTAAAAAAAATATAAATAACTAGAAAATATTATATTTCCTATTGGGGGAGACAGCGATAAAAAACAGACAGGGTTTCTAATCCTTCCCCACTAACCAAAAAAAATTTTTATACTTTTATTTAAAAAATGTATAAAAACTCCATAAATTAAAAAAAAAAACAGTTTTAATTATCCCATCTGTACGGGGAACAAAAAGAAACAAGTAAACGTTTTTTTTTTTTTTTTTTTTAAATCTGTGTCCTATTGGGGGAGACAGCAATACAAACCAGACAGGGTTTCTAATCCTTCACTAACCAAAACTACAAAAAAAATGTTATATGTTATTTAAAACAATATACTTAAAACACCATTAAGTTACAAAAAAATAACAGAAAAATGCGCATCTAATAAAAAAAAATCAGTTTTAAGTCATGCCATCCGTACGGGGAGCAAAAATAAACCAGTAAATGTTTTTTCTTTTTTTTAATCCAGACAGGGTTTCTAATCCTTCACTAACCAAAACTAATAAAAAAATTAAAAAATGTTATACTTTTATTTAAAACAATGGGCCAGATTCACAGCCGAGATACGCCGTCGTATCTCTCAGAGTATCTATGCGACTCATTCATAGAACCAGTTACGCATAGATATCCCTAAGATCCGACAGGTGTGTTTGTTTTACACTGTCGGATCTTAGGATGCAGTACCGCGGCCGCCACTGGGTGGAGTTTGCGTCGTAAACCAGCGCCGGGTATGCAAATTAGGAGTTAAGGCGATCCACGACAGATTTTCGCGTTCGCTACGTCGTCGGTAGTCTAGTTTCCCGTCGCATAGTTAGTCGTTATTTTACCTGCCCTAACTTTACGCAGCAATCGTATTGCTGTATAAAGTATGGGCGTTGTTCCCGCGTCAAAATGTAAAAATCAACGTCGTTTGCGTAAGACGTCCGGGAATACGGAAGTACGCTACGCACATCGCCGTTCGAAAAAATTACGTCACTTCGCGCAAAGCACAGTGGAAGTTAGGAAACGGAGCATGCACAGTAGGACCGACGCGGGAGCGCGCCTAATTTAAATGGCACACGCCCATTTAAATTAGGCGGGCTTACGCCGGAGGCTGCCAGCGGAGGTTTTCATTGCATGTGCTCTGTGAATCAGGCACTTGCGATGAAAACTTGCAAAGGTGTAACGTATCTACGTGAATCTGGCCCAATATACTTAAAACACCATAAAGTAAAAAAAAAAAAAACATGAAAAATGCGCGTCTTAAAATAAAATAAAAAACATCAGTTTTAAGTGACCCCATCCATACGAGGAGCAAAAATAAACAAGTAAACGTTTTTTAAATTTTTTTTTTCATCTGTGATCTATTGGGGAGACAGAAATAAAATAAAAACCAGACAGGGTAAAGTAAAAAAAATAATAATAATAACCTGAAAAATGCGCGTCCTTTAAAAAATAATAATAATAATAATTTCATCCAAGTAAACATTTTTTCTTTTTTTTCATCTTTGCGTCCTTTAAAAAAAGAATTTAAAATTAAAAACATCAGTTTTAAGTAACCCCATCCGTACAGGGAGCAAAAATAAACAAGTAAACATTTTTTCAATTTTTTTTTCATCTGTGTTCTATTGGTAAATGTAAAATGCTTGTCCTTATAAAAAATATACATACTTAAAACTCCATACCCTAAAGTGAAGAAGAAAAAAAACATGGAAATATAATTTTTTTTTTTAATTAAATATTTTTTTTTATCTACGTCCTATTGGACAGCAATAAAAACCAGACAGGGTTTCTAATCCTTCACTAACCAAAACGAATAATAATAACAAAAATGTTATACTTTTATTTAAAACAATATACTTAAAACACCATAAAGTAAAAAAAAAAAACATGAAAAATGCGCGTCTTTAAAATAAATAAAAATAAAAGAAAAAACATCAGTTTTAAAACACCCCATCCATACGAGGAGCAAAAATAAACAAGTAAACGTTTTTTTTTCATCTGTGTTCTATTGGGGAGACAGAAATAAAAACTAGACAGGGTTTCTAATCCTTCACTAATCAAAACTAATAAAAATAATATTTTTTTTATACTTTTATTTAAAACAATATACTTAAAACACCATAAAGTAAAAAAAATAAAATAAAAAAAAACATGAAAAATACGCATCTTTAAAAAAATAAAAAAATAAATAAAAATCATCAGTTTTAAGTCATTCATACAAGGAGCAAAAATAAACAAGTTTTTTCAATTTTTTTTTCATCTGTGCTCTATTGGGGAGACAGCAATAAAAACCAGACAGGGTTTCTAATCCTTCACTAACCAAAACGAAAAAAAATATATATATATATATATATATTTTTATATATATACTTTTATATAAAACAATATACTTAAAACACCATAAAGTTAAAAAAAAACATGAAAAGTGCGCATCTTTTAAAAAATAAATAAATACATAAACATCAGTTTTAAGTCACCCATCCATAGGAGGGGAGAAAAAATAAAAGTTTTTATTTTTTTAAGTCTGTATTATCCTATTGGGGGAGACAGAAATAAAAAACAGACAGGGTTTCTAATCCTTCAGTAACCAAAGTTAATAAAAAAAAATTAAAAAAAATTATACTTTTATTTAAAACAAAATACTTAAAACACAAGTAAAAAAATAACATGAAAAAATGCACGTCCTTTAAAAAAATTAAATAAAAAAAATAGCAATAAAAACCAGACAGGGTTTCTAATCCTTCACTAATGAAAAATAGTCAAAAAAATATACTTTTATTTAAAACAATATACTTAAAACACCATAAAGTAAAAAAAAAAAAAAAAAAACATGAAAAATGCGTGTCTTTTAAAAAAAAAAACATGATTAATTCACCCCATCCGTATGGGGAGCACAAATAAACGTTTTTCTTTTTTTAAATCTGTGTCCTATTGGGGGAGACAGAAAAAAAAACAGACAGGGTTTCCAATCCTTCACTAACAAAAACTAATAAAAAAAATATATTTTTTTTATATATTATTTAAAACAATATACTTTCAACCCATCCGTATGGGGAGCAAAAATAAACGTTTTTCTTTTTTTTTTTTAATCTGTGTCCTTCTGGGGGAGGCAGAAATAAAAAACATATATATTATTTAAAACAATATACTAATAAAACTAATAAAAACAATTTTTTTATATATTATTTAAAGCAATATACTTAAAACACCATAAGGTAATTAAAAAAAAACATGAAAAAAAAAAACAGTCACCTCATTCATACGGGGAGAAAAAATAAACAAGTAAATGTTTTTTCTATTTTTTTTTCAGTTTTTTCAATTTTTTTTTTTTTTATCTGTGTTCTATTAGGGAGACAGCAATAAAAACCAGACAGGGTTTCTAATCCTTCACTAACCAAAACAAATAAAACAAAATTATACTTTTATTTAAAAAATTATACTTAAAATACCATAAAGTAAAAAAAAATAACATGAAAAATGTGCGTCCTTTAAAGAAAAAGTAATAAAAAAAATAAAAATATTATACTTTTATTTAAAACAAGATACTTAAAACGCCATAAAGTTAAAAAAAAACATGAAAAATGCGCATCTTTAAAAAAATTAAAAAATAAATAAAAATCATCAGTTTTAAGTCATTCATACGGGGAGCAAAAATAAACAAGTAAATGTTTATTCAATTTTTTTTTGTCATGTGTGTTCTATTGGGGAGACAGCAATAAAAACCAGACAGGGTTTCTAATCCTTCACTAACCAAAACTAATAAAAAAAAATTAATTATACTTGTATTTAAAAAATTATACTTAAAATACCATAAAGTAAAAAAAAAAAACATTAAAAATGCGCGTCTTTAAAAAAAAAAAAAAAAGAATCATTAGTTTTAAGTCATTCATACGAGGAGCAAAAATAAACAAGTAAACGTTTTTTCTATTTTTTTTTCAGTTTTTTCTATTTTTTTTTTTCATCTGTGTTCTATTAGGGAGACAGCAATAAAAACCAGACAGGGTTTCTAATCCTTCACTAACCAAAACTAATAAAAAACAAATAAAAAAAATTATATTTTTATTTAAAAAATTATACTTAAAATACCATAAAGTAAAAAAAAAAAATAACATGAAAAATGTGCGTCCTTAAAAGAAAAAGTAATTAAAAAATAAAAATATTATACTTTTATTTAAAACAATATACTTAAAACACCATAAAGTAATAAAAAAAAAAACATGAAAAATGAGCATTTAAAAAAATAAAAAAACAAATAAAAATCATCAGTTTTAAGTCATTCATACAAATAAAAATAATATTTTTTTTATACTTTTATTTAAAACAATATACTTAAAACACCATAAAGTAAAAAAAAAAAAACATGAAAAATGCGCGTCTTAAAAAAAAAAAAAGACAGCAATAAAAACCAGACAGGGTTTCTAATCCTTCACTAACCAAAACGAATAAAAAAAAATTATACTTTTATTTAAAAAATTATACTTAAAATACCATAAAGTAAAAAAAAATAACATGAAAAATGTGCGTCCTTTAAAGAAAAAGTAATAAAAAAAATAAAAATATTATACTTTTATTTAAAATAAGATACTTAAAACGCCATAAAGTTAAAAAAAAACATGAAAAATGCGCATCTTTAAAAAAATTAAAAAATAAATAAAAATCATCAGTTTTAAGTCATTCATACGGGGAGCAAAAATAAACAAGTAAATGTTTATTCAATTTTTTTTTGTCATGTGTGTTCTATTGGGGAGACAGCAATAAAAACCAGACAGGGTTTCTAATCCTTCACTAACCAAAACTAATAAAAAAAATTAATTATACTTGTATTTAAAAAATTATACTTAAAATACCATAAAGTAAAAAAAAAAAACATTAAAAATGCGCGTCTTTAAAAAAAAAAAAAAAAGAATCATTAGTTTTAAGTCATTCATACGAGGAGCAAAAATAAACAAGTAAACGTTTTTTCTATTTTTTTTTTCAGTTTTTTCTATTTTTTTTTTTCATCTGTGTTCTATTAGGGAGACAGCAATAAAAACCAGACAGGGTTTCTAATCCTTCACTAACCAAAACAAATAAAAAACAAATAAAAAAAATTATATTTTTATTTAAAAAATTATACTTAAAATACCATAAAGTAAAAAAAAAAAAATAACATGAAAAATGTGCGTCCTTAAAAGAAAAAGTAATTAAAAAATAAAAATATTATACTTTTATTTAAAACAATATACTTAAAACACCATAAAGTAATAAAAAAAAACATGAAAAATTAGCATTTAAAAAAATAAAAAAACAAATAAAAATCATCAGTTTTAAGTCATTCATACAAATAAAAATAATATTTTTTTATACTTTTATTTAAAACAATATACTTAAAACACCATAAAGTAATAACAAAAAAAACATGAAAAATGAGCATTTAAAAAAATAAAAAAACAAATAAAAATCATCAGTTTTAAGTCATTCATACAAATAAAAATAATATTTTTTTTATACTTTTATTTAAAACAATATACTTAAAACACCATAAAGTAAAAAAAAAAAAACATGAAAAATGCGCGTCTTTAAAAAAAAAAAAGACAGCAATAAAAACCAGACAGGGTTTCTAATCCTTCACTAACCAAAACGAATAAAAAAAAATTATACTTTTATTTAAAACAATATACTTAAAATACCATAAAGTAAATAAAAAATAACATGAAAAATGTGCGTCCTTTAAAGAAAAAGTAATAAAAAAAATAAAAATATTATACTTTTATTTAAAACAATATACTTAAAACACCATAAAGTAATAAAAAAAAAAATGAAAAAATGCGCGTCCTTTAAAAAAAAAAAAAAAATCAGTTTTAAGTCACCCCATTCGTACGGGGAGCAAAAATAAACAAGTAAACGTTTTTTCTATTTTTTTTTTTTTCCCTCCCCTCCCGCGAAGGATCACAAGATGAGAAATTATTAACGCACGGCCTTGTTATTGTGATTAAAATTAAATGATCATTTAGGCGCGCTGACAAATGAATGCGAAACGGTCCTCCTAATATCATTACTTTAAATTATGAAAAAGGGGGCGAGCGAAAGAAAGAGCGAGAGAGAGAGAAAGAGAGAGAGAGAGAGAGAGAGAGAGAGAGAGAGAAAATCTCGGAAGACAAAGAGGCTAAAATTGAGCCTAACCGCCGGATCTTTAACTATTATTTACCCATTATCCGGGAGAATTGAATCCCGTCCGTAGCAAGGAATAAAAAAAAAGAAAAAAAGACGGGCTCTGGTTACAAGGCCCCTACCCACTCATCCTGCAAAGCCTCCAATTCCCAGAGGCCCCATTGCCAACAGTGGCTCAGCTTGTCTGATCATTTATCCATAATTAGAAAATTAATATTTTAGATGGCGCTATGATGAACCCATTATGGTGATGGGGCCCCGGTATCAATTATAACTTCAATTCCAATTTCACTTACAGCCGGATAATGGCTCCTGGTGGCGGCGTAGTGATGGGCTGGAGTCCGCCGAGCGTGAAGAATACAGATCACTGCACATTAAGATGAGCAATTATTTGAACACGTATTAAAACTATTTACAAGCAATGTAATTGACCAGGGTCAACGGGAGATGCTGAAAAATGGACAGGTTGACAAATTCTCCTTCTATAGCAACAGAAAGGATTTATTAATTTCTTTTTCTCTGTAATTGAATTTTTGAAAGCTTTTGGTTAGGGCGACTTCTGCTTTGCTCATCTCCCCGTGCTGACCTTCCATAGATCTGTCGCCGCAACCGATCCGCGCTTCACGCTGGCGTTTTTTTTTTTTTTTAAGAGGAGATGGCAGGGAGATTGCTTGATGGAATTTATATATATATATATATATATATATATATATATATAAAAAAAGAAAAAAGAAAAAAAAGGAATACACGTAAAATAGATTCAGCGGAGGATAATAGAGGGCTATTCTCGTACCCGGCGTTGGGAATTCATGATGGGATTTTTTTTTTTTTTTTTTTTTCGTGGATAGGCCCCGGCGTGGTGGGAATTATTCGAATGGTGACAGGCGGGGTGATTTAAACATTAAATGACCTTTCTGGGATGGAACAACATTCCGTCGCGGGGAAAATGGGAGGAAAACGATGATTGGCGGGAGGATATTGCATAGGGAGCGGAGGCGATTTTTTTTTTTTTTTTTACGCCTACGCAAATCAGAACAGACTTTATTACTATGGAGGTGCAATACTCTGCTGTCTGTGTTTGAGACCCCCTGTAACTGTTATTTAGCAGCAGCTGGAAGATGGAAATACAGAAGGTATGGGTCACATGACATCAAATGGACCAATAAAATGACCACTGCAGGAAATTGGGTGGAAACAATGATTGGCGGGAGGATTTTTTTTTTCTTTTACACCTACACAAATCAGATATAGGTGTAATACTCTGCTGTCGGTGTAACTGTTATTTAGCAGCAGCTGGAAGATGGAACCATAGAAGTTATGGGTCACATGACATCAAATGGACCAATAAAATGGCCTTTATGTGACCATTGCAGGAGAATGGAGGAAAACGATGATTGGCGGGAGGATATTGCATAGGGAGCGGAGGCGATTACTATGGAGGTGCAATACTCTGCTGTGGGTGTTTGAGACCCCCTGTGACTGTTATTTAGCAGATGGAAATACAGAAGGTATGGGTCACATGACATCAAATGGACCAATAAAATGGCCTTTATGTGACCATTGCAGGAGAATGGAGGAAAACGATGATTGGCGGGAGGATATTGCATAGGGAGCGGAGGCGATTTTTTTTTTTTTTTACGCCTACGCAAATCAGAACAGACTTTATTACTATGGAGGTGCAATACTCTGCTGTGGGTGTTTGAGACCCCCTGTAACTGTCATTTAGCAGCAGCTGGAAGATGGAAATACAGAAGGTATGGGTCACATGACATCAAATGGACCAATAAAATGACCACTGCAGGAAAATTAGGGAAAACGAAGAGTGGCGGGAGAATATTGCATAGGGAGCGAAGGTGAGGGATTTTCTACGCAAATCAGATGGAGGTGTAATACTCTGCTGTTGGTGTTTGAGACCCCCTGTGACTGTCATTTAGCAGCAGCTTGAAGATGGAAATACAGAAGGTATGGGTCACATGACATCGAATGGACCAATGAAATGGTCTTTATTAGCTGGATTCAGGTAGGGCGGCTTACTTTTGAGGCGGCGTAGCGTATCGCATATACGCTACGCCGCCGTAAGTCAGAGAGGCAAGTGCTGTATTCACAAAGCACTTGCCTCCTAAGTTACGGCAGCGTAGCGTAAATGGGCCGGCCTAAGTGCACCTAATTCAAATGTGGAACAGGGGGGCGTGTTTTATGGTAATGACTGGTGACCCGCCGTGATTGACGTTTTTTACGAACGGCGCATGCGCCGTCTGTGGACATATCCCAGTGTGCATTGCTCCAAAGTACGCCGCTTCGACGTGAACGTAAATTACGTCAAGCCCTAATTGCGTACGACTTACGCAAACAACGTAAAAAGATAGGCCTGTTCCGACGTCCATACCTTGCAAGGGCTGCGCCACCTAGGGAGCAGCTTTATCTTTACGCCGGCGTATCTCTAACGTAAACGGCGTAACTAATTGCGACGGGCGCACATACGTTCGTGAATTGGCGTATCTAGTCATTTGCATATTCTACGCCGAACTCAACGGAAGCGCCACCTAGCGGCCAGCGTAAATATGCACCCGAAGATACAACGGCGTAGGAGACTTACGCCGCTCGTATCTTAGCCTAATTTAAGCGTATCTGGTTTTCAGAATACGCTTAAATTTACGACGGCGTAGATTCAGAGTTACGACGGCGTATCTACTGATACGCCAGCGTAAACCTATCTGAATCTAGCTATAAGTGACCATTGCAGGAGAATGGAGGAAAACGATGATTGGCGGGAGGATATTGCATAGGGAGCGGAGGTGAGGGTTTTTTTTTTTTTTACACCTACGCAAATCAGAAGAGACATAGGGCCAGATTCAGGTACAATTGCGGCGGAGCAGCGTAACCCGTTTACGTTACACCGCCGCAAGTTTTCAGTGTTAGTGCCTGATCCACAAAGCACTTACCTGTAAACTTGCGGCGGTGTATCAAAAACACGTCCAGCGCAAGCCCGCCCAATTCAAATGGGGCGTGTACCATTTAAATTAGGCGCGCTCCCGCGCCGGACGTTCTGCGCATGCTCCGTTCGCAATTTTCCTGACGTGCTTTGCGCAAAATTACGGCAGCGAGACGTGTTTGTGAATCGCGACGTGCGTAACATACTTACGCCGAAAAAAAAAATTCAAAATTGACGCGGGAACGACAGCCATACTTTAACATGGTGGAGTAATTTTACACCATGTTAATAGCACCCCTAACTTTGCGACGGGAAACTAAGACTTGCGCCGACGTAACGAACGCGAAAACCGTCGTGGATCGCCGTAACTGCTAATTTGCATACCCGACGCTGGAAAACGACGAAAACTCCCCCCAGCGGCGGCCGAGGTACTGCATCCTAAGATCCGACGGTGTAAGTCAATTACACCTGTCGGATCTTAGGGCTATCTATGCGGAACTGATTCTATGAATCAGCCGCATAGATAGGACAAGAGATACGACGGCGTATCAGGAGATACGCCGTCGTATCTATTCTGTGAATCTGGCCCTTTATTACTATGGAGGTGCAACACTCTGTTGTCTGTGTTTTAGACCCCCTGTAACTGTCATTTAGCAGCAGCACATGACATAAAATTGACCAATAAAATGGCCTTTATGTGACCATTGCAGGAGAATGGAGGAAAATGAAGATTGGCGGAAGGAAATTGCATAGGGAGCGAAGGCGAGGGATTTTTTTTTTTTTACGCCTACGCAAATCAGAACAGACTTTATTACTATGGAGGTGCAGTACTCTGCTGTGGGTGTTTGAGACCCCCTGTGACTGTTATTTAGCAGCAGCTGGAAGATGGAAATACAGAAGGTATGGGTCACATGACATCAAATTGACCAATAAAATGACCATTGCAGGAAAATGAGAGGAAATTATAATGTGAGAGTTTACAATCACTTTAACCCAACAAATAAAGTGCTATCAAGGGCAACAAGTAAGAGCAATCAGTGAATTGATAATAGTATCCAGCAAGCACTGCAAAAGTGGTGGTGCGTCCATAAAGGGCGCATGGGCGCCTCCCCCTCTCTCCTGCCACCTGTCTATCACCATAGATAGATTCATGCATTCAGACGGACTTTTTCCGTTGGAAATTCCGACCGTGTGTATGCCCATCGGACTTTTTTCATCAGAAACTCCAAGGAATTTCGTCGGAGTTTAGATAGAGAACATGTTCTCTTTTACTCCAATGGAATTCCGTCGGAATTCCAATGTGATTTTGTGTACGGGGCATAACAGCTTTTCTTCTAAGATTGTCCTGTATTTGGCTCCATCCATCTTCCCATCAACTCTGACCAGCTTCCCTGTCCCTGCTGAAGAAAAGCATCCCCACAACATGATGCTGCCACCACCATGTTTCACAGTGGTGATGGTGTGTTAAGGGTGATGCGCAGTGTTAGATTTCTGCCACACATAGTGTTTTGCTTTTAGGCCAAAAAGTTTGATTTTAGTCTCATCTGACCAAAGCGCCTTCTTCCACATGTTTCCTGTGTCCCCCACATGGCTTCTCGAAAACTGCAAACAGGACTTCTTATGTCTTTCTTTCAACATTGTCTTTCTTCTTGTCACTTCCATAAAGGGCAGATTTGTGGAGAACACGACTAATAGTTGTCCTGTGAACAGATTCTCCCCCCTGAGCTGTGGATCTCTGCAGCTCCTCCAGAGTTACCATGGGCCTCTTGGCTGCTTCTCTGATGAATGGTCTCCTTGCCCGGCCCGCCGTAGTCTTTTACGTCACCGCGTTCTTGGCAGTCAAAAGTTCACCGGACTTTTGTGTGACCCTGTGTATGCAAGGCAGGCTTGAGAGGAATTCCGCCAGGAAAACCATTGGGTTTTTTTTTTCCGACGGGAAAACCGCTCGTGTGTACGGGGCATAAGGTTCTCTAACAAACCTCTGAGGACTTCACAGAACAGGTGTTTTTTATTCTGATATTAAATTACACACAGGTGGACTCTGTTTACTAATTAGGTAACTTCTAAAGGCATTTGGCTTCACTAGACTTTAGTGAGGGGTATCAGAGTTTAGGGGGTTGAATACAAATACACGCCACACTTTTCAGATATTTATTTGTAAAAAAAAATTGAAAACCATTTATCATTTTCCTTCCACTTCACAATGATGTGCCACTTTGTGTTGATCTATCATATACAATCCCAATTAAATACATTTACGTTTTTGGTTGTAACGTGACAAAATGTGGAACATTTCAAGGGGTATGAATACTTTTTGCTCAAGTCGCCGGCTTTAAATCTTATTGATATCTACTACCTTGGGAATTGAACGCCCCATCCAGAGCACTGGACTCCAGCTCCTGGATATAAAATATAGCGTATGAGCTTGGGTAATACTGGTATATTTGACTTCTTTTTTTTTTCTAGTTCACACAACACAATGCAGGTGTTTTCTGTTGCATGCGCTGAGGATCGGTTGTGTTTGTGTTATTTGGGCATGTGCCATTATTTGGGTCCCATTAGAAATGAATGGATGCACTTTTGAAACCCAACATCAACATCTAAAAAAAAACACACACACACTGCAATACGCACAATACTGGGCCCTAATTGGCCTGATGATGTATGGTGGGGGTGGAGCCTTTTGGGGTTTGGGCTGCTACCTTTTCTGTACGACCTTATGATAGTTTCAGCATGTAGACTTGGATAGGAAGGAAGGCGCACCCAGTGTCCAGAGAAATAGAATGGTTCATTGGCGTTTCTTAAAAGTAGTAACTAGTACATAGATTCAGCGCATTTCGGCGGAAAGGACTCCCCCTTCTTCAGGGCTGTTGCTGCGTACTATAGGATGGGAGTGTTTCCCAAGATGGTTACATTACTCATAAGATCATGCTGCCTCTGCAACTATAGTGGGCACCCTGCCATCAGGGCCGATCCTAGGGTCACAGACGCCTGGGTGCAGAAATATTTCTGGCGCCCCCACATGGTCAGAGACTGCAGACATACTACAGGAGATGGTCAGAGACTGCAGATATAGTACAGGAGATGGTCAGAGACTACAGATATAGTACAGGAGATGGTCAGAGACTACAGATATAGTACAGGAGATGATCAGAGACTGCAGACATAGTACAGGAGATGATCAGAGACTGCAGATATAGTACAGGAGATGGTCAGAGACTGCAGATATAGTACAGGAGATGGTCAGAGACTACAGATATAGTACAGGAGATGGTCAGAGACTACAGATATAGTACAGGAGTGCCTTGGCGCGGCTCTGTGGCTCACGCATGCGTTTGCAAATGCGTGCGGACAAAACCCCTGTTTTTAACGCATACTGTTAGACAGGTTAATTGGTTGTTCTGCTAGCTGGTCGGTAAGTAGGCTTGGTTTTTCCCTGGGCATTCCCCAGGCTTTGTTGTTATAGTACAGGAGATGATCAGAGGCTGCAGACATAGTACAGGAGATGATCCGAGGCTGCAGACATAGTACAGGAGATGATCCGAGACTGCAGACATAGTACAGGAGATGATCAGAGACTGCAGACATAGTACAGGAGATGATCCGAGGCTGCAGACATAGTACAGGAGATGATCCGAGACTGCAGACATAGTACAGGAGATGATCAGAGACTGCAGACATAGTACAGGAGATGGTCAGACTGCAGACATACTACAGGAGATGCTGAGAGACTGCAGATATAATACAGGAGATGCTCAGAGACTCCCGCTATGGTTTTCGGCTGCTTTGCTCTCCTCCTCTGACAGGAGGAGGGAAGGAGGATGGACTTGGACAGGAAACACAGCGGCGGCTGTGGCAGCACAGTCTCTCCTCCTCTGATCTGCTCCTGTCAGTTGCCAGCAGGGAGAGCTGCCTCTGGACACAGGCAAGAAGAGGAGGAGGAGGCGGAAGGGTAGCACTCTGGCGCTTCAGCGCCCCCACCTCTGTGGCGCCTGGGTGCGCTGCACCCTGTGCACCTGCCCAGGATCGCCCCTGCCTGCCATCCTGCTTTCTGTAATCTTATGATTAATGTAACCATCTTGGGACCACTCCCATCCAATAGTACGCAGCAACCGCTCTGAAGAAGTGGGAGTCCTTTCTTCCGAAACACGCTGGATTTATGTAAATGTTGCTACTTTTAGTAAACGCCAATGAAACCATACTATAGAAGTTGTTTTCCTCTGGACACCAGGTGCCCCTTCCTTCTCATCCTATACCTTTCATTGGGGAAACCCATGGACATTAAAAAAGTCCATATTTTCATTCTGACCTGGTACCATCAATGCTTTGGGCCACAGTGTGTTGAGAAAAAAGCAGCTAGCTGTATTTTGGGCCTATTAGCCTTAGTTTAGCCATTGGACCTATAAAAAAACTACCAACACATGTTAACACAACGCATATTAATGCATTCTGGCGTAAACAAGCCCATATAGTCACAGTATGTACTGTATGTCCCTGTGATGATTTCTTAAAAGATAACAATACCCAAGAACTAATATGTAATGTATTGCAGTGTACCTGTCCCTAGAAGTGGTGGTTTCAGGCTAGGAACATTTTCAGCAAGTACAGAAAATACCTGTTGATCCTGACAGAAATACTGTGTCCTTGTGACCTCCTCTGTAAAAGATGTGTTGTTAGGACACTGGACTCAGATGCAGTGGCGGTGCATCAATAGTGGGTGCAGGAGCGCCGTCCCCTCTCTCTCCTGCACCGCCACTGAAAAACAATACATAGATTCATGCATTGCAATTTGGCAGCATTTTACAGGGCACAGTGGCGACAATTGATAGGCACAGTGGCGACAATTGATGGGCACAGTGGCTGAATTTGGTATGGCACAGTGGTGACAATTGATGGGCACAGTGGTGACAATTGATGGCACAGTGGCTGTGTTTGATGGCATGGCACAGCGGCTGCATTTGATGGCATGGCACAGTGGTGACAATTGATGGCACAATGGTGACAATTGATGGCACAGTGGCGACAATTGATGGCACAGTGGCTGCGTTTGATGGCATGGCACAGTGGTATCAATTGATGGGCACAGGGGCGACAATTGATGGCAGTGGCACAGTGGTGATAAATGATGGCACAGTGGCTGCATTTGTTGCATGGCACAGTGGCGACAATTGATGGCACAGTGGCGACAATTGATGGCATGGCACAGTGGCAACAATTGTTGGCACAGTGGCGACAATTGATGGCATGGCACAGTGGCGACAATTGATGGTACAGTGGAGACAATTGATGGGCACAGTGGTGACAATTGATGGGCACAGTGGCTGCATTGGATGGCACAGTGGCGACAATTGATGGGCACAGTGGTGCGTTTGATGGGCACAGTGGCTGTGTTTAATGGGCACAGTGGCTGCAATTGATGGGCACAGTGATGGCAATTGATGGGCACAGTGGCAGCAATTGATGGGCACAGTAGCTGCATTTGATGGGCACAGTGAGGCTGCAATCTTTTGTTTTTTTCGTTTGTTTGCGCCCCCCCAAAAATGTTGAGCACCAGCCGCCACTGCTCAGATGTGTGGAATAAGAAGTATTGATTTCCTCGGAAACTTCTCTCCATTAGCTATGTGGCTGCTGGAAATTTCCAGAGCAGTCAGTAGGTCCAAATAAGAGGATGAGAACTTAAAAACTTAACGAGAGCTCAACAACTCAATGAGAGCTCAACAACTCACTGAGAGCCCAAAAACCCAACAAGAGCCTAACAACCTAAAGAGAACTACACTACTCAATGAGAACCCAATGAGAGCCCAACAACTCAACGAAAGTTTAACAACTCAATGAGAACCCAATGAGAGTCCAACAACCCAAAACTCAACGAGAGCCCAGCAACCCAACGAGAGCTCAACTACTTAATGAGAGCTCAACTACTCAACGAGAGCTCAACTACTCAATTAGAGCTCAACAACTCAACAGGAGCTCAACTACTCAGTGAGAGCTCAATAACTCAACAAGAGCCCAACAACCCAACAAGAGGCAGAGCTCAACAACTCAACGAGAGCCCAACAACTCAACGAGAGCCCAACAACTCAACGAGAGTCCAACAACTCAACGAGAGCTCAACAACTCAACGAGAGCCCAACAACTGAAAATTAAGTTCAATCTACTCACAACTAGGGATGAGCTAAGGTTTAGTCCGAACTTGGCTTAGACCAAATCTGGAAGGAAGCTGTCACTTTCACCCACTACTGCCAGAAAAAAACTGTGGGAATTGCCCTGGCCCTAACAGCTTCCTTCTGGGTTTGATCTGAATCTAAGTTTTGGACCAAACTCAAGCAATTCCCTACGCATATGAAAAGGTCTGAAAGTATATCCAAAACATCCAAAGGGCTCACAAAACCCCCACATCAGGTACACAGGCAACCCCTGTGGGATTTCCAGAAGGCAACTTTTCAACTATGGAAATGGCCTTGGAAACTCAGCCTAAAAAAAAGAAAAACAAATGTAGCTTCCTTATCTAAGCACCAGTAAGCAGTGTTGTATTATCTTTTATGGAATTAGATACACTTTAAGGAAGCAGCGCCCCTTATGGCCAAAGAAGAGATTGCAGTTGGAATTTCCAGAAGGCAACTTTTCAACTATGGAAATGGCCTTGAAAACAAAGCCTAAAAAAAAAGAAAAACGAATGTAGCTTCCTTATCTAAGCACCGTTAAGCCGCGTTGTATTATCTTTTATGGATTTAGATACACTTTAAAGAAACAGCGCCCCTTATGGCCAAAGAGGAGATTGCAGTTGTGATTCCCAGAAGGCAACTTTTCAACTATGAAAATGGCCTTGGAAACGAAGCCTGAAAAAATTAAAACAAATGTAGCTTCCTTATCTAAGCACCGGTAAGCCACATTGTAATACCTTTTTATGGAATTAGATACACTTTAAGGAAACAACGCCCCTTATGGCCAAAGAAGAGATTGCCGTTGGGATTTCCAGAAGGCAACATTTCTACTATGGAAATGGCCTTGAAAAAGAAACATGAAAAAAGAAAAACGAATGTAGCTTCCTCATCTAAGCCGCGTCGTAATACCTTTTATGGATTTAGATACACTTTAAGGAAGCAGCGCCCCTTATGGCCAAAGAAGAGATTGCAGTTGGGATTTCCAGAAGGCAACTTTTTTACTATGGAAATGGCTTTGGATACAAAGCCTGAAAAAATTAAAACAAACGTAGCTTCCTTATCTAAGCACCGGTAAGCCACATTGTAATACCTTTTTATGGAAATAGATACACTTTAAAGAAGCGGCGCCCCTTATGGCCAAAGAAGAGATTGCAGTTGGGATTTCCAGAAGACAACCTTTCAACTATGGAAATAGCATTTGAAACAAAGCCTGGAAAAAGAAAAACAAATGTAGCTTCCTTATCTAAGCACCGGTAAGCCGCGTTGTATTATCGTTTATGGATTTAGATACACTTTAAAGAAACAGCACCCCTTATGGCCAAAGAGGAGATTGCAGTTGGGATTTCCAGAAGGCAACTTTTCAACTATGAAAATGGCCTTGGAAACGAAGCCTGAAAAAATTAAAACAAATGTAGCTTCCTTATCTAAGCACAGGTAAGCCACATTGTAATACCTTTTTATGGAATTAGATACACTTTAAGGAAACAACGCCCCTTATGGCCAAAGAAGAGATTGCCGTTGGGATTTCCAGAAGGCAACTTTTCTACTATGGAAATGGCCTTGGAAACGAAGCCTGAAAAACGAATGTAGCTTCCTCATCTAAGCCGCGTTGTAATACCTTTTATGGATTTAGATACACTTTAAAGAAGCAGCGCCCCTTATGGCCAAAGAAGAGATTGCAGTTGGAATTTCCAGAAGGCAACTTTTCAACTAAGGAAATGGCCTTGAAAACAAAGCCTGAAAAAAAGAAAAACAAATGTAGCTTCCTTATCTAAGCACGAGTGATGGATTTAGATACACTTTAGGGAAGCATCGCCCCTTATGGCCAAAGAAGAGACTGCAGGTGGTATGGCCAGAAAGCAAATCTAGAGACAAATTTTAATGTCTATATTTATTTATTTTCCATTTTTATTTAAAAAAAAAAATCTAATTCTGTTCTCAGTTTTTCCAAGCTGTCACTTTAGATATAGACCTCTCCTGGTGCCCCCTTGCGGCCAGCACCGGCCCCATCATGTCAGCCTTCATGTTAGCAGTCCATAATAAAAATAAAGGAGGGTTTTGAAAAAGAAAGGTCTTTTATTTGTTCCTGGCGTTGTTAGGACTCGGCTTTTGCCTAGGCAGCGCCTCATGCATTTCCCTTCGTTTTTTTCTGGTGTCAGTTTAATTGTTCACTGTCAGGGGTACAGCTCCAGATAACAAGCTTAGCAAATGATGTCTGCCATCGCAACACATTGATTAATATTTTACATGTTATTATCCTCTGTCCATTACAACAGCAAATTAAACTATAAATCACACCTTCTGCCTATGTCATGGCATCATAAATTGTCTCCAGCTCTGTGCCTCGCTCGGCTTGCGGTGCCTTGCAAGGCCTCTCGCGCTCCAGAGAAAACAGTGTGGAGGGAAGTGCCTGTGTGCTTTAGCCTGAATTATGGACTAGTCACAAGCACAATATACATCAGGCCTTGTGAAAAATGGGGAGTTTGTTCTACTATAAAGGAGAGCGAAACGCGGCATCTGGGCCCAACTTGAGAGCCGCGAATGGCGAAAACCATATGTTATCTCAAAATATCTACCGCTTGTTTTCCCGATGATTACCGCCGCGGACGCCGAAGCTCTCGCTGCAAGGTGCCCGCTATAGGGAAAGGCCGGCGGGTGCGTCAGGAATGGCGGCAAATTGGAAAAGGAAGCGTGGGTTGGCTTGACACTGGAGGCCTCAGTAAGTAATATGGACCTATAGACATTGATGTAAGAAAATATATAAAAAATAATAATAATAATATATATATTATTATATTTTATATATTATTTATATTATATATACAGAATAAATATATATAATTTATTATTATTATTTATTATAATATTATATTATTATATTTAATACCACTTTAATGATGGGGGCACCTTTCCTTCCACTGACACTAACAGTAGGGCACTATTCTCCCCAATGACCTCAGTAATGGGGTACTATTCTTCCCAATGACCTCAGTAATGGGGTACTATTCTTCCCAATGACCTCAGTGATTGTCATTGGGAAGAATAGTGCCCCATCACTGAGGTCATTGGGAAGAATAGTGCCCCATCGCTGAAGTCATTGGGAAGAATAGTGCCCCACCACTGAGGTAATTGGGAAGAATAGTGCCCCATCACTGAGGTAATCATGAAGAATAGTGCCCCATCACTGAGGTAATTAGGAAGAATAATGCCCCATCACCATTCTTCCCAATGATCTCAGTGATGGGGCACTATTCTTCCCAATGACCTCAGTGATGGGACACTATTCTTCCCAACAACCTCAGTGATGGGGCACTATTCTTCCCAATGATCTCAGTGATGGGGCACTATTCTTCCCAATGACCTCAATAATGAGGCACTATTCTTCCCAATGAGCTCAGTGATGGGGGCACTATTCTTCCCAATGACCTCAATGATGGGACACTCTTCTTCCCAACAACCTCAGTGATGGGGCACTATTCTTCCCAATGACCTCCATAATGAGGCACTATTCTTCCCAATGAGCTCAGTGATGGGGCACTATTTTCCCCAATGACCTCAGTGATGGGGCACTATTCTTCCCACTGACCTCAGTGATGGGGCACTATTCTTCCCATTGACCTCCGTGATGGGGCACTATTCTTCCCAATGACCTCAGTGATGGGGCACTATTCTTCCCAGTGACCTCAGTGATGACCTGTAACCCGACAATAACCTTCCCTGTAACCCCAACACTTACTCTTCCTGTAACCCCAACACTAACCTTTCCTATAACCCTAACAATAACCCTTCCTGTAACCCTGACACTAACCCTTCCTCTAACCCTGATACTAACCTTTCCTGTAACCCCAACACTAACCTTTCCTGTAACCCCAACACTAACCTTTCCTCTAACCCTAATACTAACCTTCCCTGTAACCCTAACAATTACCCTCTGTGTAACCCTAACATTAACCCTTCCTGTAACCCTAACACTAACCCTTCTTGTACCCATGACCACGGACACACGGGTGCCGCCCCCCCTTTCCATCGCCGCCTCTCCTATGCAGGTGTCCAGCCACTTTCAGGACACCGGCACAATTCACTGTGGAGGTGCTGTTTTTTGAAGCACCAATTCGAGCCAGAGGCCCTAATAGGCTTCAATATAGGGTGAGCTCGGGTCGCAGAGAGTGCGCTCCGATTCCACCCAGGTGTGTTACAACAGCGAATCTGTATTTGCTGTTGTAAAACTAATCCTCCTCCCGGGCCAATCATGAACCAGGTTTTGACACCGTTCACCCGATTGGCTGAAAGGACAGGCGGTCCTATTGGATGCCGGAGGGGAGGAGCTGGAAGCCGCCATGGAGGAGAGGACTCGGAGCCGAGCCTCTCCACCACTGTGCCTGCTACCTGCCATGATGGGTTAAGTGCCAGACCGACCGGCAAACAGCAGGGGGGTGGCTGCCGCTTGGGCGGCATGGGTAGTTGTTTACTGCCCCCCCCCAAAGAAAACACCAGCCACCACTGACCATGTCACTAACCCTCCTTGTAACCATGACATTAACCCTTCCTGTAACCCTAACACTAACCCTTCCTGTAATCCTAGTATTCACCATGCCAGTAACCTTAACAGTAACCCTGTAACCCTAACCTGTAACCCTAACCCTCCTGCAACTCTTCCACAAACCCTTCCTATAACCCCAACACTAACGTTTCATGTAAACCTCACACTAACCCTCCCTATAACTGTAAGGCCCTGTACACACGACCAAACATGTATGCTGAAACTGGTCCGCGGACCAGTTTCAGCATACATGTTTGGTCGTGTGTAGGCGCGAGCAGGGAGATTTCCAGCAAACATTTGCCCGCCGGGCCTTTTCCCAGCAGACAAATATTCCTGGACGTGTTTTAAAACCGTCTGCTGGAATCCTGCCCGCTCGGACATGTACGGTCGTCAGTACAGACCTACCGTACATGTCCGAGCGCCCGCCGTCCCTCGCATGCGTCGAATGAGTTTGACGCATGCGTAGAAGCATTTAAATGGCAGGCCCGCCCACGTCGCCGTGTCATCGCCGCGTCATCGTCGCGGCGACGACGCGGCCACGCCCCGCGTATTGTTTACGCGCGGACTTCTGTACGATGGTTAGTACAGCCATCGTACAGAAGCCCTCGGGCAGACATGTACGGTGAAAACGGTCCGACGGACCGGTTTCATCGTACATGTTTGCTCGTTAGTACCCGGCCTAACAGTAACACTCCATGTAACCCTAACACTTTTATCTGCTGCCGTACCATGTATTTTTGGTGTAGCACAATTTTGAAAAAGGGACTTGTGTTGCATGATTCTCAAGTGTAGGGCAGCCCAATGGAATGAACTGATTTCCCTACACACGGGAACACACAGAAAACACAGGGAAAGGCGAGTGCGCTTCATCACACCTGCATTGTGTGAATTGAACCTTAATGGTACTGACGCATGTCTCCTAGCGACTAGCGCATTTCTGTGCATGTCGGGAAGACATGCAGTTTTGTGCACATTCCTAAAACTCACAAAGTGTGAACTTCACGACAAGCCTGAAAATCAGAATGAATCCATCCTGTATAATACAATGCTACAATGCTATAGAACGATGCAGTGTTATACCGCGATGCAATGTTATAGAACAGGGGTCTCCAAACTGCGGCCCGGGCCGGATGCGGCCCTTTCCGGGCCTTTATCCGGCCCTTGGGGCACTAATCCTCCCACTGATATGAGACACTATTCTGACATCTAACACCAACAATGGGGCACCATTTCTTCTACTGAAACCAATAATGGAGCACAAATACTCCCTATGATAGCAAAGATAGGCCACTATTCCTCCTAACCTGATGCCAGAAAAATGTCCACTCCCACTGGCCACGATCCGGCCCTCCTAAAGACTGAAGGACGGTGGACCGGCCCTTTGTTTAGAAAGTTTGGAGACCCCTGTTATAGAATAATACAATGGTATATAATGATACAATGCTATATACAATGATGCAATGCTATACAACGATGCAAAATTATACAACGATACAATGTTAGACCATGATACAATGCAATACAGTGATGTAATGTTATACAATTGTACAATGGTATATAATAATACAATGCTACAGTATATACAATGCTATATACACAATGATACAATCCTATACAATGATACAATGCTATTCAATGATGCAATGCTATAGAACGATACAATGTTATACAATAATGGTATATAATCATACAACGCTATATACAATGATGCAAGGCTATACCACAATGCAATGTTATACAACAATACAATGCTAGACAGTGATGCAATGTTATACAAATGTACATATATACATTATTTAATGATACAATGCTACAGTATATACAATGATGCCAGGTTACATAAGGATACAATCATATACAATGATGCAATGTTATGTAATGGTGCAATGTTATACGATGATACAGTGCAACAAAATAATGCAATATTATACAACGATGCAATGCTATACTGTGATACAATCATATACAATAGTGCAATGTTGTATAATAATACCATGCTATAATGCTATACAACAATGCAATGTTGTACCATGATACAATGCTATACAATGGTACAATGTTATACAATAATACAACGTTTTCTAAAGATACAATGCTATAATTCTTTACAATGATGCAACATTACACAATGATACAATGCTATACAATGTTATATGATGATACAATGTTCCATGCTCTAATTATATACAACGATGCAATGTAATACAATGACACAATGTTATTCATTGGTACAATGTTATACAATAATACAATGTTATAATGCTTTACAATGATGCAACGTTACACAATGATACAATGATACAATGTTATATAAAGATACAATGCTATAATGATGCAACGTTACACAATGATACAATGCTATACAATGTTATATGATGATACAATGTTACACAATTATACAATGTTATATAATGATACCATGCTATAATGATATACAACAATGCAATAATATACAATGATACAATGTAATATAAAGATAGAATGCTATATTGATGCAACGTTACATAATGATACAATGCTATACAATGTTATATGATGATACAATGTTACACAATTATACAATGTTACACAATTATACAATGTTATATGATGATACAATGTTACACAATTATACAATGTTATATAATGATACCATGCTATATTGATATACAACAATGCAATATTATACAATGATGGTATACAATGGTATAATGTTATACTAAAAAACAATTGGGTTGAAAACTGGAAAGTGCAAAAGCTGGTGCAGCTGTACATGGTGGCCAATCAGTTTCTAACTTCAGCTTGTTCAATTAAGCTTTGACAAAAAAAACTGGAAGCTGATTGGTTTCTTTGTAGCACTGCACCAGATATTGCACTCTCCAGTTTTAGTGAACCCCAATGTAATGTAATGATACAATGCTATACAATGATACAATGTTACACAATGATACAATGTTTCATAATGATAGCATGCTATAATGCTATACAACGATGCAATGTTATACAATGATACAATGCTATAATGCTGTACAATAATACAATGCTACAATGCTATACAATAATACAATGATATAATGCTATAATGCTATACAACGATGCAATGTTATACAATGACACAATGTTATACAATAATACAATGATATAATGCTATAATGCTGTACAATGATACAATGTTACACAATGATAGCATGCTATAATGCTATACAACGATGCAATGTTATACAATGATACAATGCTATACAATAATACAATGCTACAATGCTATACAATAAGACAATGCTATAATGGTAATGCCAACTCAAACACTCTAATAAACAATGTTTTTTGAATCCCTCTTTATTTCTGCCACTGTCAATGGGGCTTTTTGTAGAGTGGGGGGAGGGAAGGAATATTTTGCATAATAACCATTCCTGACCCAAATTAACTTACACCATTTCCACGCTGAGGGCATAAAACTTCCTCTAATTATCGTCTGTCATGTCAACTTTACAAAGCACAAAGGGCCACAATAATATGTCATCTATTCCGGGGTTATTGATGTCACTTCTCTTTCAATTCAATTTCCAAATTAGATTAATATCACATGAAGATCTGTATATGTTTTCGGAGAGGGGGAACGTATTGGGATCAGTGTCAGCCGCACATTATTTCATTTCCTACATGCTGATGTCCCGATCACATATAATGACATAAGTACATGGTGTAACGGGGGAGGTGTAACGCACTGATAAACAGAGAGCGCAGTTATGAGGTACAAAGAGGTCATAAATCAATTAGAAACAACAATTTACTGCAGAGATGATCTAAAGAGGAAGAGAAAAGCAGTCACAATATAAACACACAAACACACAGAAATACAATATAAGGATCACAGACTTCAAAATGAAGCCTTATATACATTTTGTGATTTGCAATTATGGATGGAATTTCTGCAATTCTGCCCGTGATTCCAAATCGAGCGGCGGTCGCTGCAAATAAAACCAAAAAATGTTTGTTTGGGTGAAATTCATTCTAAATCGCGCTGCGATTTTGACTCCATTTTTGCACAACGGAATCACGGAAGTAAAACGTACCTTTAAAAATCGCGTGAAGTGTGTCAACCAAAAACGAGCAGGGGCATTTTTCTGGGGTGCCAAACGCGCATAAGGCAGCCCATTAAAGTGAATTGGCTGCCCTATACGCGACACATAAAATCACATGAGAATTGCGCTTTAACCGCTTAAAGACCGGCTCACACTGATATACGTCGGCAGAATGGCACGGCTGGGCAAAGTGACGTATATTTACGTCACTTTGAATTTCCTGCCGTGCGGGTTCATGCACGCCCCTGCCGCGAGCTCCGTGCCCCGCAGGACCCTCGGACTTGATGTCCACCTGTGTCCCGCGATCGGGTCACAGAGCTGAAGAATGGGGAGAGACGCGTGTAAACAAGGCATCTCCCCGTTCTGCCTAGTGACACAGCACTGATCGTCTGCTCCATCTCATCGGGAGCAGCGATCAGTGACGTGTCAAGCCTCGTACACACGACCGAGTGTACACTTTTCGATGAGGAAACTGTCGAGAATCTCGTCGAGCCAAAAAGAGAGCATGTCTTCTTTTTCCTCGACGGGAATGGGGAAATTTGGCTCGCCGAGATCCTTGACAGCCTAACAAGGAACTCGACGAGCAAAACGATGTGTTTCGCCCGTCGAGTTCCTCGGGCGTGTGTACGAGGCTTGACAGTAAGCCACGCCCCCTAACAGTTAGAATTACTCCGTAGGACACACTTAACCCCTTCCTCGCCCCCTAGTGGTTAACCCCTTCACTGCCAGTCACATTTATACAGTCTCAAAATAGTGTCAAAAGTGTCCGATATGTCTGCCATAGAGTTGCAGTCACAATAAAAATCGCTGATCGCCGCCATTACTTGTAAAAAAAAATTATTAATAAAAATGCCATAAAACTATCCCCTATTTTGTAGACGCTATAACTTTTGCGCAAAACAATCAATAAACGCTTATTGCGATTTATTTTACCAAAAATATGTAGAAGAATACGTATCGGCCTAAACTGAGGGAAAAAAATCGTTTTTTTAATATATTTTTGGGGGGATATTTATTATAGCAAAAAGTTAAAAATATTGCTTATTTTTCAAAACTGTCGCTCTATTTTAGTTTATAGCGCAAAAAAATCAAAACCGCAGAGATGATTCCCACCAAAAGAAAGCTCTATTTGTGTGAAAAAAAGGACGTCAATTTTGTTTGGGAGCCACGTCGCACGACCGCGCAATTGTCAGTTAAAGCGACGCAGTGCCGAATCGCAAAAAGGGGCAAGGTCCTTTACCTGCATTTTGGTCCGGGTCTTAAGTGGTTAAAGATCACTGGATATTATTGGAGTATTTTTTGAGTATTATTATTTTATTTATCAATTAATTTCTACTCACTTCTTTGATGTATATAAAGTATTTTTTATTGTACACATGGGTACATCACAGCAGCGCAGCACTCTATATTTATATATAGAACCCCTAGACTAAATAAGCATTAACCCTCGACCTGCAAGGGTAAATTTTGTCTAATTCCCAGGGTTCAGCTGTAAGGTTGTATTTTTATATCTAAAAAAAGTTATATATTGCGGTTTACCAGTTTGTAGTTGTGGTGGCTTCAATCCATTTTCTCTGAGCCAAGGTTGTCCCGGACGAGCCCCCACTCCTGTGACTGTACAGTGAAAGGAGAAGCAGCACAGTGTTGAGCTCATCTCTCTGTCACTCTGCTCTATCCTCCTATTAGCCTATTTTTTGAACAGACATCTCTAGACCTATAACATAGGTCTAGGCAACAGGTACGGGCAGGGCTGCTGTTAGAAATCACGGGGCCCCTTACAGCCTACCTGGCAGGGCCCCCCATCAAATATATCAAACAACATTTTCACTAAAAAATTAAATCTTAGCAGACACAAAGATAACAGAGAAGCTGTGTGAATTAGACATTTTTTTAAATCGTTTTTTTACATTTTTGAACAAAACATTTTATAATTAAAAAAAAAAGTTGAAATGTTTTTAAATTATTTTATTTTACAATTTTTACAAATTATTTTTGTACATTTTTTTTAATTTTTTTTTACAAGGGATTAAAACAATACAGGGTTACAATTTGTTATTTTTTTTTAACGGGACAGGGAAGCCGGCAGCTGTGTCTGTGTCTCAACTGAACAACGGACGAGCCCCCACTCGTGACTGGACAGTGAAAGGAGAAGCAGCACAGTGAAGAGCTCATCTCTCTGTCATTCTGCTCTCTCCTCCTATCAGCCTATTTTTTTTGGCAGCACATGTATTTCTTGGCCCCTTGTGCTGTTTCTTCTTCTTTTCACACTCCACACACAGGGGCGTCCCTAGGGGGGGGCAGAGGGGGCCCTGACCCCCCCAACATCATGCTGTGCCCCAATTGCAATTTTTGTATTTTGCTCCCCGAGAGGGAGAGCGTCCCCAGTCAGCTCTGCGGGGGATTCCTCCCCCTCCCTCTGCTCGCCATCACTGCATAATGCGAGCGCTCACACAACCAGATATTCTAGCCTGGACCGTGTTTAAGTGTGTGCACTGCAGACTGCAGTACACTGTAATCACTGAACTACATTATCTCCATCCCTTCTCTCTCCCCCCCCATCTGTCTCCCTCCCCCTCTCCTGTTCTTTCAAAACATTCACAATTTACTTTCACTTTCAGTCAGGCAGATAATATACGGTGCAAATTTCTTTCCTGCATCCACAGATTGCAGGAAAGAAACTTGCATTATTCCCCCATCAACAGACAGTGGTGACAGGGGAATATCCCTCCTGCCCAGCAATTATATTCTCCCGACAAACAGTGATTATCACCAGTGGCTATACAGCAACCACTAGTGATAATTATAAGAGAATCTGCTCATTAATGGTTCAAATCTCAGCCAGTTTCTGCTGAACCAGCTGAGATTTAAACTGTCTATGGCTGGTCGTAGCTCCTAGGCAGCCCATACATTGATTAGCACTGTGGAGTGTCTGCTTCCTGGCGGGATCGGGCATGTGGGATTTCAAACACACCCGAGCCCATCTCTATTGGTTGTAGACAGTTAAGCTCCCTGCAGGTTGCTTAGCAGCAGTGGACCCTTCTCTGATCGGGATGCAATCCAGGTGATGCTCTTAGTCACATCCTACTCATAAATATCAGAGATTTTATTGATCAAAGCCCACACTTTACAGGCATAGAGCCCACATGGCTGCGGAACATACGGTTGAATATATTCATGTGGTTGTACTCTTGATGCTAATAAATACTATATTTATTAGATCTGACTGGGAGCATCACCTGGATCACATGCCGATCAGCATGTCAACAGAGAAGGTTATACAGCATTACTGCTGCTAGGTGACCAGCTGGGGGCTCAGCTCTCTATAACCAATAGTGCCAGCCTTCCCCTGCATGTACCCATAATGTCACCAGCACTAAGTCCTAATAGACTGCCGCCGCTGCCAAGGAGACAGATGCCAGACCAGCGCTGTAAATAGCAGGGACAGGACAGCTGGGGATCCCCACTGTGGCAGAACCCCAGGGCCCGGTGGCAAGACAACCTTTGCAACAATGATAGTTCTCCCACTGCTTTGGACCCTTATATTTTCTTGGTGTGCTGGTGACATATATCTCTTGTTTTCTGCCACCCTGGGGGGCCCCAGTATAGTAGGAAGGGAGCTCACTGCAGAACATATGAAAGGGCCCATAGTGGGATCGTAGTAAAGGGCCCCAGGAGATATATATATATATATATATATATAATTGCATTTTATAGTTGGCCCCCCTACTTTTGTCCCTGTCCCCCCATGTGCCCCCCTAAATATGAAAGCTGGAGACGCCACTGTCCACACACCAGGGACTGCAAGATGATGATCGCACATAGGTTGGACTTGTGTCTTTTTTCAACCTCACCTTCTATGGAACTATGATACCAGGTCACACTCAGCAGAGCTCATACTTGAAAAGGGAGAAGCAGTACAGGTTGCCAGTCAATTGTGCTGCATTGCTCATGTGCTTATAACGCACATGATGCTAGAAGGAGAAAGCAGAGTGACAAGGAGATGAACCCATCAGTGTGCTGCTTCTTCTTTCACTGTCCAGTCACAAGCCAGCAAAGGCCTCTAATTGTTATTTGCCTCTTTTTGCTCATGTTTTGTCACCTTGACATGCACAACCTGGATGGAGACTACAAGTAGCTGTATTGAAACACATTGCAGAGAAACCATCAGAAAACCCGCCATGAAAAAGGCCCTGCAGCCCTGCATGGAGTGCATGTAGACATGAAGTGGCTGCAAAGTGGCTGCAAAGTGGCTGAAGGGGGGTGGAGGAGGGGTACACTGCACCCCTGAGGTCACAGGTGGGGGCCAAATTACCAGCTTTGGGCTGTGGAAAGGGGGGGTGGGGGTGAGTGCTAGGGAATTCCAGGGATTTCCCTGTTACTCGGGTGTACCAAGATGGCCGCCGACCGGGACTAGGCCCGAGCAGGGGGCTGTGCAGCTGGGTAAGTCCGATCGTTCGGTGGAGGGGGCTCTGGGGCATAAGGGGGAGACGTGCAGATCCTTCGGGGGCGAGGGGGGCTTTATGATGCTTGAAAACCGCCGAAAATTGCGGTGCACCGATAGGCCGCGGCTGAAGCCGCTGACTTTCCTGACGCGGCCGCCGCAAACTGCTGCGAAATTGTGTAGGCCGGGATGGGGTTGTGGCGATTGTGGCTGGGGGTGCGGGGGGGGGGTAAGGGTCTGGCTGCTGTTCTACAGCCGCGGCTTGTCCTGAAAAGGACGGCCGCAAGCTGACTCAGGGGAGGTGGAAAACAGGAGGGTCCAAGGGAGATGATCCCTGCTGGAGGAGGAGGGCAGCCAAAGGGGAAAAGGAGAGTGCTGGTCTCGGTGCTGTGTCAGTGGCAGTGAGGCTGGGAGACCCTGCCTAACTGGAGCCAGGAGCTACACGTCCTACTCCTAGGAACGCTAGCCGATTACTGACTGGCCACAGTGACGCCTACTGGATGCGGTAGGTAGGTGTTACAAACCTGCATCCGATTGGAGGTGAATCACTTGGCCTTCAGAGGAAAAATCAAAACCTATCTCTTCTGAGGGCAAAAAGTCTTGTTCAGAAAATGGATTCCAAGCGCCCAGAGGCGATTCAGTTTGCATGTGTTGCGCTATATAAGTTTCTCACTCACTCAAGGTGATCAGTGGCACTGAGAAGCACAAAGGGCCAAATCCACAAAAGGGATACGCCGGCGTAACTGCTGTAACGCCGTCGTATCCCTGTTTCTAACTATGGAACTGATCCACAGAATCAGTTTTCCATAGTTAGGCAGAAGATCCGGCATGTGTAAGGGACTTACACTGCCGGATCTTAGGATGCAGTACCGCATCCGCCTCGGGTATGCAAATTAGCACTTACGGAGATCCACAAAGCTTTTCAGCTTCGTTTTTTCTCCGTAAGTTTTAGTTTGCATACGCAAAATTAGGGCTGCTTTTACATGGTGTAAAAATAGTACACCATGTAAAAGCAGACCTTTCTGTCCAGCGACGCGATTTTTTTTAAATTTTGAATTTTTTTTTTCCCGCCGTATCTTTTTTTTTTCCCGACGCAACTTTATTGACCCGTCGCAATCCACAAAGCTCGGCGTAACGTAATTTCGCGCTATGCATGTCGGGAAAATGACGTCACGAGCATGCGCAGTACAGCCGGCGCGGGAGCGTGCCTAATTTAAATGGGAATCACCCCCATTTGAATAGGAACGCCTTGCGACGGCGAAATTTAAGTTACACAGCCCAAAATTTCTAGGTAAGTGCTTTGTGGATCGGGCACTTAGGTAGAAATTTTAAGGCAGTGTAACTTAAATGGGAAAAATTACGTTAGGCACGATCTTTGTGGATTTGGCCCAAAGAATATAAAAAAGGATGGAAACAGTGTTTTGTTAAAAATGACAATTGTTTGTGATACACAATGTTTTATAAAACGAAACCCCTTCAGTCCGAGGGGAACATCTACTTTAGTCTTGCTGCAAAGAACAATGCGGGATGAAGTGCTGCTTCACGCCAGGCGGGTCGCGAGGCGGCGGTGTCTTCATGCATTCCCGGATCCTGCGGAAATAATGGCATTACAGAGATGTTACATCAGAGGTCGTACGACCGTAATAACAGGAGGTGCCGGAGAACCTTCCATCATCCCCTGCGATGACATGTTACTGACATAATATTGAAGGTGAGATGGAAGCGGAATCCGTATCAGCGGAACAATTTACCTGCTGAGAGGTGACCTGACCCCGGCCATCTATAATCAGAGCAGCAGGAAGCCTTTCCGCGCCATTCCTTCCGTACAGATCGCCCTGCTGTAAATAAATTGGCCCCTGTGCTGCAGATTCCATGAGAAACAATGTAACTGGAGGTACTGGAGGTACGGGGATCCCGGACAGTTCCGGAACATTGTAATGTGTGCTGACATGTAACAATGTAACACAAAATACATATTCAATGCTGGAAGTATGAGTGTATAAAACAAGACATCTATCTAATCTAATAATCTATCTATTTATTAACAATTTATCTATTTATCTGTCAATATCATTTTTTACTTCTATCTATTATTTATCTATCTATCTATCTATCTATCTATCTATCTATCTATATATCTATCTATCTATCCATAATTTATCTATCTATCTATCTATCCATAATTTATCTATCTATTATTATTATTATACAGGATTTATATAGCGCCAACAGTTTGCGCAGCACTTTACATCAGGGAAGAACCTATCTATCTATCTATCTATCTATCTATCTATCTATCTATCTATCTATCTATCTATTATCTATCGATCTATCCATAATTTATCTATCTATCTATCAATCTATCTATTCCTCTATCTATCTATCTATCTATTGATCTATCTATCTATCTATCTATCTATTATCTATCTATCTATCGATTGATCTAAAATGTATCTATCTATCTATCTATTTTTCTAGCTATCTATCTATTGATCTATCGATCTATATATTATCTATCTGTCTATCTATCTATCTTTTATAGATCTATTATCTATCGACATATCTATAATCTATCTATCTATATATCTAAACTGTATCTATCTATCTATTTTTCTATCTATCTATCTATTGATCTATATATTATCTATCTATCTATCTATCTATCTTTTATCGATTTATTATCTATCCATATATCTAAAATCTATGGGCCAAATTCTCAAAAATCTTGCTTAACTTAACTTTAGGGAGTTAAGTTATACTGCCGCAATTTTCCGAAATTAAGTACCGATTCTCAAAGCACTTACCCGGAAAATTGCGGCAGCGCAACTTAACTCCGTCCGTCGCAAGGCGTTCCTAGTTAAAATAGGTGATTCCCATTTAAATTAGGCGCGCTCCCGCGCCGGACGTACTGCGCATGCGTGTGACGTCATTTTTCCAGACATGCAGCGCGCAAACGTAATTTACGCCGTGCTTTGTGGATCGCGACGGGACAATAAAGTTGCGTCGGGAAAAAAAAAATACGCGCCGGGAAAAAAATTCAAATTTAAAAAAAAAACGCGGCGATCGAAAAAAAGGTCTGATTTTACATGGTGGACTAACTTTCCACATTGCAAAACCAGCCCTAGTTTTGCGCAAGCAAATCGGAACTTACGCAGAAACCACAATGCTTAAAAGCTTTGTGGATCTGCTTAAGTCCTCATTTGCATACGCAAAGCGGCATTTCAATGAGAAATGCCCCCAGCGGCGGATGCGGTACTGCATCCTAAGATCTGACAGTGTAAGTGTCTTACACATGTCAGATCTTCTGCCTAACTTTGGAAAAATCCTTTTGAGGATCGTTTCCAAAGTTAGGCACAGAGATACGCAGGCTGAACAGCAGTTCCGCCTGCGTATCCCTTTTGAGAATTTGGCCCTATCTGTCTATCGATCTATCTGTGTATCTATCTATATATTATCTATCTATCTATCTATCTGTCTGTCTGTCTGTCTGTCTGTCTGTCTGTCTGTCTGTCTATCTATCTATCTGTCTGTCTGTCTGTCTGTCTGTCTGTCTGTCTGTCTGTCTGTCTGTCTATCTATCTATCTATCTATCTATCTATCTCTTCCTATCAATCTATATAATGTATTATGGCAGGAATACACAATAAGAAAATCGTTGATGCCCAACAAGTAATACCCAATATCAATATTGGGAACGAAAAAGACAGATTGAAAAAAATTGAACAATTGTGTCATATTTGCGAATGAACGATCTTCTATTTGTTGGTGTGAAGGTCGTCGGTAAAACATCTCTTGAACATTATCATGCAAGCGCAACTAGAAGACGACCCCAGTTGTACGTGAGATAATAACACTACATATGAAATCGATTGCTCTTTTAAAGATTTTTTTTTTGATTGGTTAATGTTGGCGGTCGAGCGATCGGTCGATTTTCTAACTGTGTAATCCTGCTATTATTCCGTCATGTTTCCTTCTCTCTCTAATTATTTTTCTATCAATTATCTATATTTATGATCCACCTCCCTGTCTTTCAATCTATCTACTAATCAATTCATATGTATTAGTCTCTTATCTATGTATCTACCTAACTCTACCTATTCATATAGTATCTCTATATGTCAATGTATTATAGCAATCTATCTCATAATGTATCTATCAGCTAACTATCTATCTATAAATATGATGTGTTACATGTGTCTATATCTATCTATCTATCTATCTATCTATCTATCTATCTATCTATCTATCTATCTATCTATCTCTGTGTATCAATCTATATATAATTGTAATTATTTATATATGTCTTTTATCTATCCATATGCATATTTTGTCATATATCTACAATATCTATCTATCTATCTATCTATCTATCTATCTATCTATCTATCTATCTATCTATCTATCTATCTATATATCTACCTCTCTGTCTCTTAATATTTCTATTAATCTATTGATATGTATTGGTCTTTTATCTATCTCTACCTATTCATCTATTATCTCTATATATCAGTTTATTACATATATCTATCTATCTATCTAACTATCTAATAATGTATCTATTTACTAACTGTTTATCTATCAATATTTTTTTTGTACATCTATCTCTCCAGTTTATCTATCTATCTATCTATCTATCTATCTTTACCTATTAATCGATTATCTCAATATATCAATGTATTATATCTATCTATCTACCTCTCTGTCTTTCAATTTATTTAATAATCAATTTGTATCTATTGGTCTTTTATCTATCTATCTATTTATCTCTACCTACTCATCTAGTGTTTCTACATATCAATGTATTACATCTTTCTTTCTTTCTTTCTTTCTTTCTTTCTTTCTATCTTTACCTATTCATCTATTATCTCTATATATCAATATATTCTATCTCTATGTCTATCTGTCTTTTTATCTATTTCTATGCATGGTATATGTAGGGTATGTACTATATATGAATCTATCTGTTTGTCTATCTATCTCTACCTATTTCATCTATATTTCTATATATTAAAGTATAACATCTTTGGGCCAGATTCACAGAGCGAGTACGCCGGTGTATCTACTGATACTCCGGCGTACTTTCAAATTTGCCGCGTCGTATCTTTAGTTTGAATCCTCAAAACAAGATACGACGGCTTCTGGCTTCTATCCGACAGGCGTACGGCTTTGTACGCCTTCGGATCGTAGGTGCAATACTTTGGCGCCCGCTGGGTGGAGTTTGCATAGTTTTCCGTGTCGGGTATGCTAATTAGCTTTTTCCGTCGATCCACGAAGGTACACGCGGCCGTCGCATTCTCTTACGTCGTCGCAAGTCGGCTTTTCCCGGCGTAAAGATAAAGCTGCTCTTTTGGGGCGTATAGATAGACTTGCCATGTTAAAGTATGGTCGTCGTTCCCGCGT
>NC_053495.1:198933180-199030680 GCF_905171775.1 Rana temporaria
GATTAAGAGTACAATCTCCTTTGAAGCATATCCTGGTGAATGCTGAAGGGGTGGGGGGGGGGGCATGCTTCCCTTGGAGAGCCACGGGGCCCTTGTTAGATTTGTACTAAGACAGCTTCTAAATTGCCCTCCTTCAAACTCAGACCAAGCTTAGAAAAGGGGGGATTAGTAGACAAAAAAAAAAAAAAAAGGCCTATTAACTTAACTTTCCTCCCGCTCTTCATTGTACTAAAAGAAAAAAAAAAAGAACTAACTCAGCTTGAACTAGACCTTCGCACTGTCCAACTTAATTGATTTCACTTTATTAGAATAATGAGATTAAACGTAAGCCTCATTAATAGGAGCAGTCTCTTCTGAAACGCGCGCGACACGTCTTCGGGGTTTAATATGATATTATCAGAGGGAGATGACACTTGGAGTAATTTTTTTTTAAATTGTAACGCTAAGAAACACCGGCTTGTATTAGCTGAATATAATTGAACTCGACCAAAAAAAAAGAAAAATAACTCAGTACAACTTGCCCAATGCTTTGACTTCTTTTGGAAAAGTTTGAAGTAATTAAATAAATATTAAAAAAAGTGTAAAATAAATAAATAAAAATAATTACCAATGTTCTTTTTACTATTGTGTAATGTTACATATTGGGGTAGATTCAGGTACCTGTTACGGCGGCGTATCTCCAGATACGCCGCCATAATTTCAAATCTGCGTCAGCGTTTCGTTACGCCGATTCACAAAGGCAGTTAGGCTGTAAAAATAGGCTTCTTCCGCCGACGTAACTTGAATGCGGCGGCGTATAATTGTGTGCAATATTACGTTGGCCGCTAGGGGCGCTTCCGTTGTTGTCGGCGTAGAATATGCAAATTTCCTAGATACGCCGATTCACAAATGTACGTGCGCCCGGCGTTCGTTTTTTACGTCGTTTGCGTTAAGGCTTTTTCGGCGTAAGGCTGCTCCTGCTATTAGGAGGCGCAGCCAATGTTAAGTATGGACGTCGTTCCCGCTTCGAAATTTGAATTATTTACGTTGTTTGCATAAGTCGTTTGCGAATAGGGCTGGACGTAATTTACGTTCACGTCGAAACCAATACGTTGTTACGCCGTACTTGGAAGCAATGTAAAAACGTCAATCACGTCAGGTCATCATACATTTACATAAAACACGCCCCCCTTCCACATTTGAATTATGCACGCTTACGCCGGCCCCATTTACGCTACGCCGCCGCAACTTACGGAGCAAGTGCTACGTGAATACAGCACTTTCTCCTGTATGTTAGGGTGGCGTAGCGTAAATACGATACGCTGCGCCGCCGTTTCATTGCGCAAGCCCTACCTGAATCCACCCCATTAACTTTAATTTTAAATGTATATTATTTTTTATCTTTCAATGGTTTTTTTTCAAGTTTTTCATAATACAAAGTAAGGACCATGGCATTGATTTTAATGCTGCGTACACACGATCATTTTTCAGCATGAAAAAAAAACTTTGTTTTTAAAAAATGTCATTTAAAACGATGGTGTGTGGGCTTCACATCATTTTTCAGATCCTGAAAAACGACCCAAAAAAATTTGAACATGCATTTTTTAACGTCGTTTTAAACTATGTCGTTTTTCGGGTTGTAAAAAAATGATCGTGTGCGCTCTAAAACAATGTTAAAAACCTGCGCATGCTCAGAAGCAAGTTATGAGACGGGAGCGCTCGTTCTGGTAAAACTACCGTTCGTAATGGAGTAAGCACATTCATCACTCTGTAACAGACTGAAAAGCTCGAATCGTCTTTTACTAACATGGAATCAGCTAAAAGCAGCCCAAAGGGTGGTGCCATCCGAATGGAACTTCCCCTTTATAGTGCCGTCGTACGTGTTGTACGTCACCGCGCGTTGCTAGAGCATTTTTTTTCACGATCGTGTGTAGGCAAGGCCGTTTTAACGATCGGGTTGAAAAAAACGTTGTTCTTTTATACCAGGGATCCTCAAACTACGGCCCTCCAGCTGTTGTAGAACTACACATCCCATGAGGCATTGTAACACACTGACATTCACAGACATGACTAGGCATGGTGGGAATTGTAGTTCCTGAACAACTGGAGGGCCGTAGTTTGAAGACCCCTGTTTTATACCATTAAAAATGTCATTTTTTACAACCCGAAAAACGGTCGTGTGTACGCGGCATTAGAAATATAATTATAACAATAAGAAAATAGTAAAATCAGTGAATTATAACAGACCCTGTTATACCACCAATTTAAAGCCTAAACTTTTAAGTTGTTTTTGTTGTTTGTGTTTTTTTTTGGGTAGGGTTATTTTTAATTTTTTTAAATTGTGTGTGAGGTTATTTTTTTTTTTCAAAATTGTTTTGTGTAGGGTTAATTTTTTTTCTTTTCATTTTTTGTGCAAGGTTTTTTTTTTTTATTATTGATAGCCATTTTTAAGTAAAGAGTGTTCAAACATAAAGTGTGTTTATATAATTTATGACATTATTATCAAGTTTGTCTGTTCTTTAAATGTAGCCATTATTTGCCCAATGATTATATATATTTATATATATATATATATATATATATATATATATATATATATATATACTAATTTTGTAATCAATTAGTGGTTTGCCTTGAGAAGCCATACAGTATGTGAGAGGCACTGCATCAAACAATGTTGTGAACAGATTTTGGAATATATGCCATGAGATATTTCAATGCTTTAAAACATCCTATGTGTTCTCTCTGTGTTATGTTACTTTTTTTTTGTATAATCCAATAAAAAATGTTTTTTTTTGTCATTTAATGTAAAAATTTGTGATGTTATATATACCTTTGTTGTAATTTAGAACAGTTGGTTGTATTCTGAGCACACTGATGTGAAATTTAATAGTGCATTAAAGAGATGTTGATTGGATGCCCTCTATGTAACCTTCATATATAGACATGGCCTCTATCTAACCTTCCTCTATATGGCGTGAATGATATGGTATATGCATATTGATACACACCTGCTTAGATAACACAATAACCATTATAGAATAATAAATGCAAGCATTAAATTATATTGTCATTTTGTGTCATTGGTTACTTCTGTATGACCTATTAAAAGAGAAAAAAAAAAAAATTGAAATGCTTTGAAAATTCCGTTTTGTTGCCAACAAAGATTTTTATTTCAATAAACTGAAAGATCTAACATCCCTGGTATGGAAAATTACTAATCTGACTTTTTTTTAACCAACTTTATTGGCTAAATTCAAATGCTGACAATCATTTTGTCTAGGAAATTAGTCAAATATAGGTAAATTCACAAAGAGTTAGGCCGGCTTATCAGTAGATAAGCCGACCTAACTCTGAATCTACGCTGGCGTTTGTTTAAGCGTATGCTCAAACAGAGATACGCTTAAACAAAGCTAAGATAGGCCGGCTTGCGCCGTTCTATCTTAGCTTGCAATTTTTTGGATGGCCACTAGGTGGCGCTTCCATTGCGGCCGGCGTAGATTATGTAAATTAGCTTTTACGCCGATTCCCGAACGTACGCGAGCCCGCCGCAGTCGATTAACGTAGTTTCCGTAAGGCCTTAGGCGGCCTAAAGTTATTCCACCTATGAGGTGGAATAACAATGTTAAAGTATGGCCGCTGTTCCCGCCGCGAGGTTTGAATTTTTTATGTTGTTTGCGTAAGTCGTCCGCGAATCGGGAGTTACGTCGTTTACGTCCGCGTCGAAATCAATAGGCCCGTACGGCGTACTTAGCCGCAATGCGCACTGGGAAATGTAGTCGCCCGGCGCATGCGCAGTGTCAAAAACCGTCAAAAACCGTGAGGTCAAGCCTCATTTCCATACAACACGCCCCCCTCCAAGTCATTTGAATTAGGCGCCCTTACGCCCGCTCGTTTGACCCTACGCCACCGTAGATTAGCAGGTAAGTGGTTTGAAAATCACTACTAGCCTAGTTAATTTACGGCGGTGTAGCCTAAACAGGCTAGGCTAGGCCGTCCTAAATATAAGCCTTTCTACGTGAATCTACCTAATAGTTTATGCTCTGGCTTATACAGGTGCATCTTATAAATTTAGAATGTCATCAAAAAGTTAATTTATTTCAGTATTTCAATTCAAAAAGTAAAACTCATATATTTTATAGAGAAGCGTTACACACAGAGTGATATATTTCAGGCATTTCTTTCTTTTAATTTTGAAGATTATGGCTTACAGCTAGCGAAAAAAAACAAATTCTGTATTTTAGAAAATCAGTATATTAAATAAGACCGATAAAAAATTGAGTTTTAATACAGAAATGTTGGCTTACTGAAAAGTATGTCCATGTACAGTATAGTCTGATCAATATTCCTCATAAAACGCTGGGTGCTGCAACGATTACCAGTTGGGTCCTGGAAACATCAAACAAGCGTACATATTCGTCAACACACCATGGATCGACAACTTCCATCCAAAAGTTTTTAATTAAAGAGATCACATCACAAAGGATAGTGCAACGTTTCGGAGCCTTCGTCAGGCATCAATACTTGGCTCCTTTTGCATGAATTACTTTGGCGTGGCATGGGGGAGATCAGCCTGTGGCACTGCTGAGGTGTTATGGAAGTACAGGTTGCTTCGATATCGGCCTTCAGCTCTTCTGCATTGTTGGGTCTGGTGTCTCTCATCTTCCTTTTGACAATACTCCACAGATTTTCTATGGGGTTTAGGTCAAGGCGAGTTTGCTGGGCAATCGAGCACAGTGATCCCATGATCAATAAACCAGGTATTGGTACTTTTGGTAGTGTGGGTAAAAGTACCAATACGGATCTGAGCAGCTGCGAATCTAGGATTGGAGCTGGCCATTAGGGTAGAGTAATATTTTCTAGACTATTTGCTATTGCTATTTGCTAGACTAGTGTAATATTTGCTAGACTCATACACCTCAATAACTGATCAGTGACTGCTGCTCCTCTCTGCCAATCCCTTCATTGGCTTCCCCTACCCCACCTTATAAAATTCTAAATGCTAATCATAACATACAAGGCCATTCACAACATTTCTTCTACACCAAAATTTTACTTGGCCTTTCCTGTGCCAACAGATACCAATATACCAATGCCAAAGTCTACTGTTTACACAAGAACCCAGAAGAATCCCAGAAGGATCGCCTCTGATGATATCCTTCTGGGATGAAACATGTCAGGCTGGCCAATGCAAGCACGCTGAACGCCGCATAATTTTATACACTATGATGTCTGTAAGTAGACTACAATAATAGATTGTGTTTTTTTTCTTAACGGGCTTCACTATTATTGCCCTTTCCTTCTATTGGGTAACATCCTGTTGGCGAATGCACATCATATTCCTCTCTTCCTGGGAGTTCTGATGATAAACGTGAGTTAAGCCTGGTACATACTATAAGTTCTGGTCAGAGCCGCTCTACTAACTATCTGAAGTTGGTGCAGCGATCTCCCCCACTGAGCTGTTGTGTGACAGGGGGACGGACGGTGCCCCCCACTAGAACACTCTGGTCAGCGCTCTCAGACATTGGCTGATCCGAAGCCAGTCGGTTGCTGGTTTTCCAGTATGCTTGTCCGACAGAAGCCGGCACAACGACCAGTTTTTGTCAGACAGGCCTCGCACACACGACCGAGGAACTCGTCGTAAATGAAACATCGTTTTCCTCGACGAGTTCCTTGTTAGGCTTGTCGAGAATCTTGACAAGCTTTCTTTGCGTACACACTGTCAAGACAAAATCCCGTCGTTCTCAAACGCGGTGACGTACAACACGTACGGCGGCACTATAAAGGGGAAGTTTGATTCCACTGACGCCACCCTTGGGGCTGCTTTTGCTAATCTCATGTTACTGCGTGTTAAGTAAAAGCTTGGTGAGAGACGATTCGCGCTTTTCAGTCTGTTACAGCGTGACGAATGTGCTATCCTAATTACAAACCCTACTTTTACCGAAGGCACGCTCCCGTCTCATACTTTATTCTGAGCATGCGCGGGTTTCTAAGCATACACACAAACGTGTTTCTCATCGTAAACGAGCCCAACGAGAAACACGATGAGGAAATTCAGACTCCCGACGAGGAAAAAGAGAACTCGTTCTCTTTTTTTCTCGTCGAGTTCCACGACAGGGGGGGGGGATTATGGTGTGGGGTTGTTTTTCAGGGGTTGGGCTTTGCTCCTTAGTTCCAGTGAAGGGAACTCTTAAGGCGTCAGAATACCAAGACAGTTTAGACAATTTCATGCTCCAAACTTTGTGAGAACAGTTTGGGGCAAAGCCCAACCCCTGAAAAACAACCCCACACCATAATCCCCCCCCCTGTCGTGGAACTCGACGAGAAAAAAAGAGAACGAGTTCTCTTTTTCCTCGTCGGGAGTCTGAATTTCCTCATTGTGTATATATATATATATATATATATATATATATATATATATATATTTATATATATATAAAAGAAGGAAGACGGAATAGACTCAGCTAGTGTGTGATAGGGCCTCTTTCTGTGCAGCAATGTGATGTCACAGTACATTGAATCTGTATATCCGTTGTATGTTTAGTTTCCATTGGCCTGTATACCCAATCAGTACTGGGACAAGGCCATCCAGTGCCCAGGGCAAAGATGCCAAACTGCGCCCCCCCCTTATGGGCCGTACACACGACCGAACATGTCTGCTGAAACTGGTCCGGGCGGACAGGATTCCAGCATACATTTGCCTGCCGGGCCTTTTTCCAGCGGGCAAATATTTCTGGACTTGTTTTAAAACAGCCCGCTGGAATCCTGCCCGCTCGGACATGTTAGGTCGTCTGTACAGACCTACCGTACATGTCCGAGCGCCCGCCATCCCTCGCATGCGTCGAATGACTTCGACGCATGCGTGGAAGCATTGTCGCGGCGACGGCATGGCCACGCCCCGCGTATTGTTTACGCGCGGATTTCTGTATGATGGTGAGTACAGCCACCATACAGAAATCCCCGGGCAGACATGTACGGTGAAAACGGTCCGGCGGACCGGTTTCATCGTACATGTTTGGTTGTCTGTACACGGCCTTAGAGTTACGGTCAGGGTGCCCACATCACTGCAATAAACCATTGCGCCCAGGACAGCCCCCCCCTCTTGCCCACCACTTGTCCCAACCCTGTACCTACCAAATGGGTTGTCAGTCTTGACTGAGCTCTCTACTTCTGTTCTACAGAAAATCTCCCCTTTATGTTATGAGATGAAGAGATGGGAAAGGATTCCGTAGTCCAGAAGGGAGAACTAGGCAGGGCCAACTACATCACTTGGGATTTTTCAATGCAGAGGAGGCGGCCTGGTCTGTTCACTACAGGAAGTGAGGGGCTCACTGGATTTCTAGCAGATCAACAAGTATTCTTCATTAGAAGCTTTTTAAAAGAGACAGAAAAGGGAAATGTGCATGTGATGCAGAGATGTACGGAATCGTTTCTTTTTATTTTTCCCTGATATACACTTTAAAAAACTGCATCTGAAAGTCTCAGATAATAAAAAGTAATTTCCTGTTCCTTAGATCCCACCATGGAAAAGAATCGGCACAAGTTGTTTTTTCTGTCTCTGACAAATTAAGTGGGGAGACGATTACAAATTCTGTACAAGCCAAGAACTTAATTTCTTGTTGCATTTTAATCCCTGTTGAGACTACCAAAGTATGCAAAAGGTTGAATACATTTATCACAAACACTTCTGTTTTCTCTCTTTACACCAATGAGAAATTACAAGATTATCAATGACCTTCCTTCCAATGAAGCAGCATAATTATAGCCATTCATTACACGGGGGGAGATAAATGGTTTTAAATTTACATAGAATAAAAATATTATTTAATACTCATATTGTTGATGTGGCAAATGTAAGCATAATTTATTTAAATGCTGAGCTCTCTTTGCTTTTTGTTTTCATATTAAATTGTGATCACATTAAAAAAATTACAATTAAAGCATTTTCTATAATTTTTTTAAACAGTAAAAAATAAGGCTATAAAATGGATTAAAATGCTATTACAAATAATAAAATAAAATAAAAATAGGAAAAAGTATTATTGTTAGAAAGTATGATTACCTATTATTATTATTCATGTGGTAGTAAGTTTTATATTTTATTATTAATAAACCTTATTATTAGTATTATTATTACTATAATGAAATTTATTTTCCTCTCTAAATTTATGTATAATAAATATATAGATACCGTATTTTCCGGCGTATAAGACGACTTTTTGCATCTAAAATCATGCCCCAAAAGTCGGGGGCCTTGGTTCCAAACCGATGAGAATGGTCCGACGGACCGTTTTCATCAGTTCACCGCTGAAGTGGCCTGACGGCCTGATATGCGTACACACCATCGTTCCAAAAACCAATCGGGTCAGAACGCGGTGACGTCAAACACACGACGTGCTGAATAAAAGGAAGTTCAATGCTTCCAAGCATGTGTCGACTTGACTCTGAGCATGCGCGGGTTTTGAACCGATGCTTTTCTGTACTAACCATCAGTTTGGTCCGATCGGGCAGCGGTCCATCGGTTCGGTTTTGAAGCATGTTTTCAAATTTTGGACCGAAGGAAAACAGACCGATGGCCTATACACACGGATGGTTTGGACCGATGAAACTGAACCTCGGTCCATTCCCATCGGTTTTGTGCGACCGTGTGTACAAGGCCTCATACGCCGGGTACCTGTCTGTCAGACGGCGACCATCCATTATTCAAAAGCCGCGCCTCCTCCTCAGACTGTTCCGTGATAGGCGGAACACTAATTTTCCCAGCAGAGCCTCTGTTCAGTGTTCCGCCTATCACGGATGCCTTCTCATCCTCAGCCTCAGACAAGAGGACATCTGTGATAGGCGGAACACTGAACAGGGGCTCTGCTGGGAAAATTAGTGTTACGCCTATCACGGAACAGCCTGAGGAGGAGGCGCGGCTTTTGAATAATGGACGCCCGCAACCTGAGAAACTCTGAAAACAGGAGAAGGTAGGAAGATCGTCGAGGCAGGCATACTGGCACAGTGAGGCAGGCATACTGGCACAGTGAGGCAGGCATACTGGCACAGTGAGGCAGGCATACTGGCACAGTGAGGCATGTATAATGGCACAGTGAGGCATGTATAATGGCACAGTGAGGCATGTATAATGGCACAGTGAGGCATGTATAGATGGCACAGTGAGGGGTCGTCTTATACAGTGAGTATATCCCATAACCAGCATTTTAGATGGAAAATTAGGGGGTCGTCTTATACGCCGGCAAATACGGTATATCTATAGATCTGAGCGAGTGAATAACTTGTCGAGCGCTACAAATGCGAACTAAATCGCCTCAAGGCGCTTATTCCATCCAATGACGTCCTTATCCTTCATCTATCTACCTACCTAGATGTGGATGTGGAAGAAATGGGCCAAAATCACACCTGAGCAACGCATGAGTCTCGTTTCTCCATACAAGAGGCGTTGTGAAGCCGTCATTACCAACAAAGGATTTTGTACCAAGTATTAAATATTTATTAGTTTTCGTCCAAATTTCAGAGATTTTCGCATTCGTTTTAACAGTAGATAATGAACGCTCAGAACCCGAAATCTGAAAGATCCGACATAAAAAATGCTTTATTTTTGTTTTATTTCAACAACAGTTCGATATAGATAGGTGATTCGACATGGCGGTGACAATAGCGATCTGTGTCAATCGAATCTGTGGTCGAATGTGCCTAACCTAACTCTATTAGTCCAAGATTATTCGACATAGAGAGAAAAGATTCGACAAGGAGAGAAAAGATTCGACATAGAGAGAAAAGATTCGACATTATAGAGAGAAAAGATTCAACATTATAGAGAGAAAATATTCGACATTATAGAGAGAAAATATTCGACATTATAGAGAGAAAAGATTCGACATTATAGAGAGAAAAGATTCGACATTATAGAGAGAAAAGATTCGACATAGAGAGAAAAGATTCGACATAGAGAGAAAAGATTCGACATAGAGAGAAAAGATTTGACATAGAGAGAAAAGATTCGACATAGAGAGAAAAGATTTGACATAGATAGAAAAGATTCGACATAGAGAGAAAAGATTCGGCACGGAGAGAAAACATTCAACATTATAGAGAGAAAAGATTCAACATTATAGAGAGAAAAGATTCGACATAGAGAGAAAAGATTCAACATTATAGAGAGAAAAGATTCGACATTATAGAGAGAAAAGATTTGACATAGAGAGAAAAGATTCGATATTATAGAGAGAAAAGATTCGACGAACAGCTAAAAACATACGATTGCAACAAAATGCTCCGTCCATAGGCTATAGAAGAATTCTAATGTTGGTTGACTAGTAATAATAATTAATAAATATAATTATTACTAGTCATACAACATTAGAATTCTACTATAGCCTATGGGCGGAGCATTTGACCGGAAATGTACGATTGCGGCGTGGTACAGTTTAGCTGCTCCGTCTAATCTTCTTAGAACATTCGACAGACACCGTAAGCCTTCAAATGACAGATTCAACCTTAATTCAGATTTTTGGATGAATGCATTTTTTAACGAAATTAAAGAAATAAAAACAAATATCGGGAGTAACTAAATAAATGTATTTTTCAGACGAAACCTAAATTCCCAAACAAAAAATTTTAGTGTGCGCATGTCTACATTTCAGTTGGTGTGCTCAATACTTTTTCCCTGTGTCATCCCATTTTATTACACGTCACTTCATTTCTGAACTTATTTATTTTGGTTTTGTTGTATGTATTGATTTTTATCGACATGTGGGGAATATTTCATGTCAATAGCACCTTTGGAAATATATTTCCTGAGAAAAATGGTAAACAGAAAGTAAAGCCCGCATATCTAACAGACAAATAAAGCTGCATCCATGTACATATAAAGAATTAGAAAGAAAAAAAATTGTTGTTTGAAAAAAGATCGCATACAGCAGGTGGATCATTTTTTTTTTTTATTATAAAAATGCAAAAAGTTTCACTTTGATTGATTTACTGCTCTTTTCTATCTATACGTTGTATTCACAACCTGCTTTTTTTCTATTTATGCGCAACCCCTTTTTTTTTTTTTTTTTTTTAAGCAAAAAAAATGTAATAAATCATGAGACACGCATACAGCAGGTGGATCACTTGCAATGCAAAAAAGCTAAAGTTTCACTTTGATTGACAAACTGTTTTTTTTTTTTTTCTATCTATACATTGTATTCACAACCTGCTTTTTTTCTATTTATACAAAAGGCAATTTTTATCAAATTAAATAAATAACTTGTGAGACACGCATACAGCAGGTGGATCAACTTTTATTTTATATAAAAAAAAATGCAAAAAAAACTAAAGTTTCACTTTAATTGATTTACTGTTTTTGTATATATATATATATATATATATATATATATATATATATATATATATATATATATATATATATATATATACACACGTTGTATTCAAAACCTGCTTTTTTTCTATTTATACGCAACCCCATTTTTAAATTTTTAAGAAAAATAAATTTAAATAAATCATGAGACACGCATACAGCAGGTGGATCACTTTAAATATAAAAAAAAAAAAAAATGCAAAAAAGCTAAAGTTTCACTTTGATTGATTTACAGTTTTTTTTTTCTATCTATACATTGTATTCACAACCTGCATTTCTTCCTATTTATACAAAAGGCAATTTTTTATAAAATTAAATAAATAACTCGTGAGACACGCATACAGCAGGTGGATCAACTTTTATTTTATATAAAAAAAATGCAAAAAAACTAAAGTTTCACCTCAATTGATTTACTGTTTTTATATATATATATACATTGTATATACAACCTGCTTTTTTTCCTATTTATACACAACCCCATTTTTTTTTTTTTTTATTAAGCAAAATTAATAAGACACAAATTAATGGTAGATGACATTTGATTGTTTTTAAACATTAAAAAAAAAAATAACTTCTATGTTAATGAATACATAGACTTGCATTTGATTGTTTTTAAACATTAAAAAATAAACTTCTATGATATTGGATAAATAGATTTGCCGGATCACAGTAAGAATAATTTAGAAGAAGAATTTATTTTGTGTTAATCTGATCCAGCATTCGACTACTTTTTTTTTTTTTAAGCATAAGGAGACAGACTAAATAAGACACTGTTTTTCTTCCTTTTCAATGTAGATTGTACTCCCCTTGTCTCTTTTGTATTCTGTCCATTTGCCCCTAGCTGTCATTATTCTGTGTTCATCGACAGAAGACTTATAGTTGGCAAAAACCTATCAGGTAGGCTGGACAGCAGATAATTGAGGTGATGATCAGAGCTTGCAAAAAGACAATTGATAGTGAAAGTGTCAGAGGCATTACCTAACAAGATCTGTACCCTTTGTATCTCGAAGCCTTGCCTGGAGATGGACAGAATATGGAATAACAGGGGCAGCTAACGCGTATCGATAGATGGAATTACATGGCACAATACTTCCTACACCGGCTGTATGATGAATATATTTTTTGACACAGCTGCAAGTTATTAAATAGACTGGTGAACTCTAAAGAAATGGTCCTGACCTTCCAAAGATTTTTACCACTCAAGGATATTTAGCCCTACGGAATAGGGGCAAAACACTTTCATTCTAATAGTATTTGAAATGTTGCTAAAAAAAAAAAAAAAAAAAAGGCATGCATTCTAAATTCTTTCAAAAATGCCAAGTTCCTGTCATAAATTTGGACATCTTTTTCCCCATGTATAGAGAATGCTCAACGTAAATGTTTTGTGCAACAATAATATTTGATGCTGATATTTATTGATTTTTTTACAGTTATAAATAGTTTATATATTAAATGTTGTACCCATTTCAAGTTCAGGATACATTCAGTTTGATTAATAAGAAAAGCGTAAAAAAAATATTTTTACAATTTATTTTATTATTTTTAATGCAGTACGGCTCTCATGTAAAAAAAAATATATAATATCTTTTTTTTTTTACATGAGAGCCGTACTGCATTAAAAATAATAAAATAAATTGTAAAAATATTTTACGCTTCTCGTATTAAATGGAAATTTTGAGATTTTTTAAAATTGGTCTTACTTCAATGGCCGTCTTAATGAATGGGCTATCATACTTGCCAACTATCCCGGATTTACTGGGATAGTCATGCTTTTTACTAAGCTGTCCCAGGATGGCAGTGTCATGGGCAGCATTCCGAAACCTGAACTGTGCCCTCTTGACCTTCCCTGTACTGTGCCTTTCTGCCCCCTCTCTGTACTGTGCCTTTCTGCCCCCCCCCCCTGTACTGTGCCTTTCTACCTCCTCCCTGTACTGTGCCTTTCTACCTCCTCCTTGTACTGTGCCTTTCTACCTCCTCCCTGTACTGTGCCTTTCTGCCTCCTCTCTGTACTGTTCCTTTCTGCCTTCCCCCTGTACTGTGCCTTTCTGCCTCCCCCTATACTGTGCCTTTCTGCCTCCCCCTGTACTGTGTATTTCTGCCTCCCCCCTGTACTGTGCCTTTCTGCCTCCTCCCTGTACTGTGCCTTTCTGCCTCCTCTCTGTACTGTGCCTTTCTGCCTCCTCCCTGTACTGTGCCTTTCTACCTCCTCCCTGTACTGTGCCTTTCTACCTCCTCCCTGTACTGTGCCTTTCTACCTCCTCCCTGTACTGTGCCTTTATACCTCCTCCCTGTACTGTGCCTTTCTACCTCCTCCCTGTACTGTGCCTTTCTACCTCCTCCCTGTACTATGCCTTTCTAACCCCTCCCTGTACTGTGCTTTTCTGCCTCCCCCTATACTGTGCCTTTCTGCCTCCCCCTGTACTGTCCCTTTTTTGCCTCCCCCTGTACTGTGCCTTTCTGCCTCCCCCTGTACTGTGCCTTTCTGCCTCCCCCTATACTGTTCCTTTCTGCCTTCCCCCTGTACTGTGCCTTTCTGCCTCCTCCCTGTACTGTGCCTTTCTGCCCCCTCTCTGTACTGTGCCTTTCTGCCTCCCCCTGTACTGTGCCTTTCTGCCCCCTCTCTGTACTGTGCCTTTCTACCTCCCCCTGTACTGTGCCTTTCTGCCCCCTCTCTGTACTGTGCCTTTCTACCTCCCCCTGTACTGTGCCTTTCTGCCTCCCCCTGTACTGTGCCTTTCTGCCCCCTCTCTGTACTGTGCCTTTCTACTTCCCCCTATACTGTGCCTTTCTACCTCCCCCTGTACTGTGCCTTTCTGCCTCCCCCTGTACTGTGCCTTTCTACCTCCTCCCTGTACTGTGCCTCTCTGCCTCCTCTCTGTACTGTGCCTCTCTGCCTCCTCTCTGTACTGTGCCTTTCTACCTCCTCCCTGTACTGTGCCTTTCTGCCTCCCCTGTACTGTGCCTTAGTTTTAGTCGTATTTTATTTGACTAAAATATTGTTAATTTAGGCGACGAAAATATTTTAGTTGAAGAAATGAACACTGGTTAGCTGGAGACCATACTGTGTCCAGATAGAATGGGTCTAAAGAGGTATGGCAATACATAAAGCAGCATTTGAAACACCTAAAATAAATGAGTAAGTAACCCTTGTAGTGCAGGCGTTTCCCTACTGCAAGGGACAATTTTTTTCAATTTTTCTGGAGTTGGACATTAAGATACATCTGGTAGAGAATACCTGCTGATAATATATCACTGCCCCCCCTGCTTACCCCACATTCAGATATCACAGCCATAAGCTCCACTGGCACCAGTTCTTGTAGACATATAACCAATCACACACACACTTTCAGGCCTTTAGTGACACCAACACATACTGATATCTACCGCACGGAATAGCTCACTGACACCTCCTACGTGGTTGGGTAATATTATTCCAAGTGACATTCTGGCAGACTCCACAAGCTGTACCTATGGCTGATAAATATTCAGGTGGTTCCATCAGTCAGATGATGTCAACGGTGGAAATCAGCTCTCTCGTTTCATCCTCAATCTGCCTTTCAGAAAATAAAAGTCTCCCAGGAATCGGCACCATTGACATACTGGTGGGCTTGGAGTTATTAATTCTCAGCCTTCGAAAGCCTTTAGAAAGTAGCAATAGGCCAACAGTAAGCTGCTTCCAAGAGCTCTACTTTAATATCAGCCCCTCCAACAAGAATGACTGTCTCTGTTAAAGAAGAAAAAAATGTGGGATATTTTGTTTGATCATATGCATTGAAGTAGACGGCAAAGAAAAATCGTCGCTCCAGGTGAGAAGAAACTCCAGGCACAATGAATACTGTGAGATTCCTCACACGGGTGCAAGCCCCGGCTCGCCTACCGTAGAAGACTGAATAAGGAAAGAAATCGACTGCACACCGAGGTTCTTGAAGTCCATTTACTGAATGTTCCATACAAACAATGACATACACCACGGTTGCACTAGCCGCAACAGAGGTGGACTAGTTTCGCACAGTGTCACGTACCTGGTTATGGAGCCCAACGTGCAGGGAGCGGCCTCTCGTAAGCCTCCGACTCAGGAGCCTCTGGTAGAGCAGACAGAGGGTCTAGGGTCCGGAGGGGCACAAGTGCCTGATGGTAAGCTGGGTAGCGGACCGGAAGTGGCAGCAGGTAGGTGTAGAGCAGGTCCAGGCAGGATGCCAACAGCGGGCAGAAGCGGTGGTGTGGCACTTGTGGGCACAGGAATCAGGCGGGTGTGTAGACCGGACCAAGCACAGGTAAGTGGATCAGGAACCAGAGCAAGTCCCAAGAGTAGTCAAAAGTCCAAGCCGGGTCGGTATCACAGGTGGGCAGGTAACAGAACCAGGGGTTGAGCAGAAGCGGTAGTCAGACGAAGCCGGGCTCGTAGGCAGGTTGCAGACAGAGAAGGTCACAGGAAGCCGGGTCAGGTAAACAGGAGGTCAACAGGTAACAGGTGCAGGTTCTCAGGGTAAACTCTGTAAACTGGTCAGCAAGATGGAGAAGCACCAGACTGTTTAAATAGCGTCCCTTGGCACCAAACGGCGTCACCACGCGTGCGCTCCAGGTGGGTATGCTAAGCAATCAATGTCTTCTCAGGAGATCAAGGGTGCCGGCAATGCACAAAGCAAGTGGTAGAGAAATTGAATGGACAGCCGCACTCCAAAAAACCTTGATGGTTGTCTTTATTGTAAAACAGATAAAAAATAGCACTACAAAACACAGCAACAGATGGGGATAACATCCTACGCGTTTCACACTATCAGTTAGTGCTTAATCATGGCTTAAGCTTATCAACATTTGCCATATATATGCCCAATTAGACAGAACATTGAGGTCGGCTTGTAAATTGGAGACATCCTGTAAGGACGTTATTCCACTGCATAGCTTGGTGTCATCTGCAAAGACAGAAATGTTACTTTTGATCCCAGACACAATATCATTTATAAAGATATTAAAAAATAAGGGTCCCAACACTGAACTTTGGGGTACACCACTGATAACCTTAGACCATTCAGAGTAAGAATCATTAACCCCGACTCTCTGAATTCTGTCTTTTAGCCAGTTTTCTATCCATTTACAAACTGATATTTCTAATCCTGTAGACTTTACCTTACACATGAGCCGTGTGTGCGGAACTGTGTCAAACTCTTTTGCAAAATCCGTCACACTTTGGCAGATTGGAGCGGGTCGGATGTCGGCGGGCATGTCACCGCTGACATCCGCGGCTCCATAGAGGAGCACGGAGCGCCCGTTCAGGTCCGCCTAAATAAATGGCAGGCGGACCTGAACGGGCCCGTCCGTGTGAAAGAGCCCTAAGGGAAGACTAGAATCACTGCCACCTTTCTTATTGCTGGTGATGTCCTTGTTGCAGATAATCCTTAATGAGGAAACTTCACTCTACCTAGCTACAATTACATGTCTATGCCGTGATAATTGTCTCTGTGTGAAAATAAGAAAACAACATATACTCACCACCCCAATGGAGTCCAGCGTTGTGTTTCCGGCAGCCAAACTGATTTCTTGCCACCCTGCTCCCGTTTTGTCATCTTGGAACAAGATCCCTTGCATGTGCAGACAAGCTAAAGGTCACTGCTAGGTCTACGGTAATGGGTGGGGACCCACAGCGCATCTGCATGAGAGTGAGATCCCCCATTCATGTTCAGAAAGCTGAGGGTCTCTGCCAGGTCCCGCAGACTAGAAGAGACAGTGGGCTTTCTACTTATGTGCAGGGGGTCTCCTTTGTGCACAAACACACTATTAGCTGGATTCAGGTAGGGCGGCTTACTTTTGAGGCGGCGTAGCGTATCGCATATACGCTACGGCGCCGTAAGTCAGAGAGGCAAGTGCTGTATTCACAAAGCACTTGCCTCCTAAGTTACGGCGGCGTCGCGTAAATGGGCCAGCCTAAGCGCGCCTAATTCAAATGTGGAACAGGGGGGCGTGTTTTATGTTAATGACTGGTGACCCGACGTGATTGATGTTTTTATCGGTTTAATCCATCGGTTTGTTTTCATCAGATGAACCGATCATGTGTATAGGGCATAACACCATGTGATAGTGAAAATAGCAATTTTAAATTGACATAAAATAAAAAACATGACATAAAATACAAAAAACAAAAGATGACAGAATTTTTTTTTAGAATTTTTTTGTATTTTATGTCATGTTTTTGAATTTTATGTCAATTTATAATTGCTATTTTCACTATCACATGGTGTTATAGGAATTGTTTGAGTATTTGTTTTCACTTTAATATTGTGACATAAGTGCCACTATTTTTTCATTTAAAATACTTTTACATATTACTGTTATATGTTGGGTACACACACAGCTCATAATTTGTGGTTAATTAAAAAGGAACTTCAACACCTTTTATTAATTAAAAGATAATATCTTATTGGATATTCCTTATTGTTACATTTTATTCCTTGGATATTCCTTATTGTTACATTTTATTCCTTGGATTTAATTCTGGGGGTGGAAGCATCTGAGGACGTTTTTGTGTCTGATATAGTGTTCTAAGAAATTGTACAAATAATTGTCTTAATTTTATTTATTTTATTTTGTAATAGGGGGAAATCGGTACAAGGTTTTTTTTTTCATAAAGTCTTTTTGATAGAAGAATCTAAGGACATTTTTGTGTCTGCTTTTTTTGATCTCTTCCTTTAATAGAGCCGTGGCTAGGAGTAGGTCCTAATCCTTCCATATTCTATTCAAAACTTAAAAAGTTAAAAAGAGTTTGGCTGGACATATGCTTCACCGGGGAACATGCAACTCACCGGAAAAAGAAAGTTCTTTGGCCCAGATTCACAGCGAGCAAGGCGCACATTACGCCGCCGTAGGGCAAACAATGTACGCTACGCCAACGCAGCGCGGCAAGCATTGCATTCAGCAAGCCAGTGCTCCCAATGGTGCGCCAGCGTGGCGTGGGTTTTGAAGGCGCACATCGGCGTAGGTGGAAGTGGGCGTGAACCCATGCAAATGAGGCGTGGCCCGATGCAAATGGTAGGCCGAGCGCCAGACAGATACATATTACGAACTGCGCATGCTCCGTGACGACAGCACCCCCCCCCCCATGCGCCTGCTCACAACCACGCTTGCACAACTGCCTAAGCTACGCCGGATCACTGCGTACGCCGTGAACATAACCAGACGCACTTCCAACGCAAAATACGTCGGCTGGTGCAGACCTGTGTATGTCTGTTGCCGGGTTGCACCTCCTTTAGGGGGAATAACTTTACACCGGACGTACAACTTACGCGCATCTCGCGTAGCATGCGCCGGGCACACGCACGTTCGTGAATCGCCGTATTTCCCTCATTTGCATATTTGAATGGGAGCGCCACCATGCGTCCAGCCTAAATGTGTGCTCACCCTACGCCGGCGTAGGCAAGTTACGTCGGCGGGGTGAAGCCTGTTTTTAGGCGCATATTAGTTTGTGGGTCTGGCACACAGAAACGACGGCGCACATTTGCAACTTACGTCGGCGTAACTTGTTATACGTCGGCGTAAGTGCTTTGTGAATCTGGGCCTTTGTGTTTGCTTGATAAAATATTCAGCATCTGATTACTCTAAAATATTTATTTTGTAAAAAAAAAAAAAAGAAATCTACAAAAATTTCCATTTCTGGTAAATGTTACACCTAATAAAAACATCAAGCTTGGAATCCATATTGACTTCCAAGGTCAAACCGCCATTCTCGGTTCTCATGGCCAGGTCTGTCTCTTAAACACTTAAAGGATATCTTGATTTGTTTTCCTGATCCTCATAAGTCAATAGGCCTAAGATACGAAAATGAAAAAGGAAAGAAAATCACATGGAAGGATTACCAGATGATGCTGCTCTGAGCTCTCAAACTCCCTACCCACATGGGACAGAGAAAGCTATCACACGCTGAAATCAATTTCTGAATCGTTGTCAATGCGAACCGGGGAGGTCTGGTTTTTTTCTCTTTCTTTATTTCTTCAAAACAAAATCTTTATGTATTATTTATTTTTTTGCTGTGTAGCTAAATTCAATTTTGAAACTCTCTACGTGGTTACAGTTGGGTTACTCATCAAGTTGTAATATTATCCTATTATTTTCACCACGTTAATATTTTTCATTCTTATTATAAAAAAAATAATCACTATTTCTGAAATAATTACTTTTTACTCTTAAAGCGGGAGTTCAACCATTTCTTTTTTTTTTCCCTTAGCTTCCTGCTCGTTCGGTCTAGGGGAATCGGCTATTTGTATTAAAATATGATCCGTACTTACCCGTTTTCGAGCTGCATCTTCTTCCGTCGCTTCCGGGTATGGGTCTTCGGGAGCGGGCGTTCCTTCTTGATTGACAGTCTTCCAAGAGGCTTCCGACGGTCGCATCCATCGCGTCACTCGTAGCCGAAAGAAGCCGAACGTCGGTGCGGCTCTATACTGCGCCTGCGCACCGACGTTCGGCTTCTTTCGGAAAATCGTGACGCGATGGATGCGACCATCGGAAGCCTCTCGGAAGACTGTCAATCAAGAAGGAACGCCCATTCCCGCAGCCCATACCCGGAAGCGACGGAGAAGATGCATCTCGTAAACAGGTAAGTACGGATCATATTTTAAAACAAATAGCCAATTCCCCTAGTAAAAACGAGCAGGAATCTAAGGCTAAAAAATGCCCTCTAAGGGTGAACCACCACTTTAAAGGCAAATTCCAACTTTTGTAAAAAAAAAAAAAAAAAATCAATAAATGCAACCTAATTGAAAAAATGAAAATAAAAATGTGCATTTATTATATTTTTGCATTGGAGTCCACAAAGCATTGCAACTGCAATCAGTGGATCGCGGGTGCAGCTTACAGGATCCTGAGGACTATTCCCCCAAGCTACAAGTCAATACGGAGATATGGACCTTTGGTAATGGAACTGGAGGAAGTGATCAAAGGACTACCAGTGCAGCGACCTCACCACATTTGTGTTCCATTGAGAATCACAAGTCTCTCTGCTGGTGTGGTAGATGAGAATTGAAGAATTTCATTCACAAACCCATGCAAAAAAAAAAAAAATATGTAAATGGATGACCCATATATGCATGGCTCCACCAAATGTATGCCACTGTACCCATAAATTGCCGCCACTGTGCCATCAAACGCAGCTACTGTACCCATCAATTGCTGCCAGTGTGGCCATCAATTGCTAACACTGTGCCCATCAATTGCCGCTATGTGCCCATCAATTTCTGCCAGTGTGCCCATCAATTGCTGACACTGTGCCCATCAATTGCCGCTATGTGCCCATCAATTTCTGCCAGTGTGCTCATCAATTGCAGCTACTATGCCCATCAATTTCTGCCAGTGTGCCCATCAATTGCTGACACTGTGCCCATTAATTGCTGCTACTGTGCCCATCAATTGCTGCCAGGGTGCTCATCAATTGCCGCTACTGTGTCCATCAATTGCTGCCAGTGTGCCCATCAATTTCTGACACTGTGCCCATTAATTGCTGCTACTGTGCCCATCAATTGCTGCCAGGGTGCTCATCAATTGCTGCTACTGTGTCCATCAATTGCTGCCAGTGTGCCCATCAATTGCTGACACTGTGCCCATCAATTGCTGCCAGTGTGCCCATCAATTGTCGCTACTGTGCCCATCAATTGCTGCCAGTATGCCCATCGATTGTTGCCAGTGTGCTCGTCAATTGCTGCCAGTATGCCCATCAATTGCTGCCAGTGTGCCCATCAATTGCTGCCAGTGTGCTCGTCAATTGCTGCCAGTGTGCTTGTCAATTGCTGCCAGTGTGCCCGTCAATTGCTGCCAGTGTGCTCGTCAATTGCAGCCAGTGTGCCCATCAATTGCTGCCAGTGTGCTCGTCAATTGCTGCCAGTGTGCCCGTCAATTGCCACTACTGTGTCCATCAACTGCTGGTACTGTGCCCATCAACTGCTGCCAGTGTGTCCATCAATTGCCGCTACTGTGCCCATCAAATGCTGCCAGTGTGCATCCCCCGCCTGCCCAGCACTTACTTTGTCTCGGTGGTGCAGCGTGTCACGGCGATGCCATCCATGCTCCTCAATGTCTTCTCCCGTCCTCTGCTATGATTGGACGCCTGATAGGCGTCCAATCACAGCACCTGTTGTTTCAACCAATCAAGTGACAGGTAACAGACCCGAGCACCTGATTGGCTGATAGGCGGTTCAATGTTGAATATTCATTTGCTTTCCTAACACAACGCTGAGTAAACTGCGAGTGCCCAGCATTTGTTATTTCGGATAATTCGTAACTTCAGATAAATTCGTATTCATTATGTTCACTAACAGACAAATTTGAAAGGAAATTCCAATACCTATAATAATTTAATAGATAGTTATTATTAGTTAGTTAGTTAGTTACTTATTATTTCTAATTTTCGGATTTTCTTTCTTATTTTCGGATTTTCTACTTTTTTAATTTTCGGCTTTTCAAATATCTGAAATTCCGAATTTTTTGATTTCCAGACTTTTGAAATCCGAATATTCTAATTTAAGAATTTTCGAATTTCAAATCTACGAATTTACTTCTGCGCAGCTCACCCTCCAGTGTTCCTGCCTACCTGCCTGCAGCTTGTGTGATTCATCTTCCCTTCTGTATCCAGATTCTGAGCCGTCTTCCAGCAACTCTCACCAGGCTCTCATACTCTTCCGCACTCCTGTGCCTCCTGTTTGCACTATCAGGGGACGCGGGTCGGATCCGTACAGGGGACCTTCCTCTGCTCCATTGGGCTCGTCGACTAGGTATGTGTGAACCTGACAGTGCCCCATCAATTGCCACCAGTGTGCCCAATCAATTGCCGACAGTGTGCCCATCAATTGCCGCCAGTGTGCCCATCAATTGCAGCCAGTGTGCCCCACCAATTGCCGCTACTGTGCCCCATCAAATGCTGCCAGTGTGCCCCCCCTCTGCCCAGCACTTACCTGTCTCAGCGCTGTCCTCCACGCTCCGAGTCCTCCATGTCTTCTCCCGTCCTCTTCCAGTTCATCTCTGCTATGATTGGAAGCCTGATAAGCGTCCAATCACAGCGCCTGTCGCTTCAGCCAATCAGGAGACAGGATAACCAGACCCGAGCACCTGATTGGCTGAGAGGCGGGTCAGTGTTGGGGAAGCGATTTATTCGCTTCTCTAACACAACACTGTGTAAACAGCGAACGCACAGCATTGCGCCCGCTGTTTACAATTTTGGAAGCTTATTATAGCCCACGGCTCTAATCAGGACGCCTATTAGAACCGATGGCTTTAATCAGGCGCTTCCAAAAATACCCCTGCCGCTGTAATTCAGATGCCCGGCGCCCTGACAAGGGGCCGGACACCTGAATAGGAGGCGGCAGCGGCGACAATAGATAGATTCATGCAATGCATGAATCTATCTATTGGTGATAGAGCGGTGCAGGAGAGAGAGGGTGGCGCTCCTGCGCCCTCTATGGACGCACTGCCACTGTTGGTAAGTCGTTTCTATTGCTCATGAGTTCAGATCTCACTGGTGATGTTTCTTATGCGAGGCACAATCCTGGCAATGCTCCGACTCCGGCCATCATTTTAATATAGTAAGACTGTTTGTAAGGGTGACATTTTGACCACCATGATAAGGGAGGGATTGCTTTCCACTGACCACCAATGTAGGGGGATTTCCTACCACTGAGCCCTAATTATTTCATTATAACTGGAGCTCCCTAAAACCTGAAATTGATTTCAAGGGTTCCTCTGGGGGAAAAAGGTTGAGAACGGGGACTTTAGACTGTAAGGCCCGGATTCACAGACAGTGGCGCACATTTATGCCGCCGTAGCGTATCTCCTGTACACTACACCGACGCAGCGCAGAGAGGCAAGCACTGAATTCACAAATCCAGTGCTCCCAAAACTGCGCTGGGTTTTCTAGGCGTAAGCCGGCGTAGGTGGAAGTGGGAGTGAGCCATGCAAATGAGGCGTGACCCCATGCAAATGATGGGCCGAGCGTCAGACAGATACGTATAACGAACGGCGCATGCGGCGTCCCATGGACGCATCCCAGTGCGCATGCTCAGAATCACGTCGGAACTACTCCCTAAGATACGTCGGATCACTGCCTACGGCGTGAACGTAACCTACGCTCAGCCATATTCACGTCCAACGTACTACGTAAAATACGCCGGCTTGTGTTCCCTGGTGCAGCCCTTTGCATGGATGCTGCTGAGTTACACCTCCTTTATGGGGCACAACTTTACGATGTACATATAACTTACGCGCACTTGCGTCGGGCGCACGTACGTTCGTGAATCGCCGTATCTCCCTCATTTGCATATTTGAATAGAAAATCAATGGGAGCGCCAAATGCGTCCAGCGTAAATATGCGCCCACTCTACGCCGGCGTAGGCAAGTTACGTCGGTGGGATGAAGCCTGTTTTTAGGCGTATCTTAGTCGGTGGGTCCGGCGCATAGACATGACGGCGCATATTTGCACTTACGCGGCGTATCTGGAGATACGTCGGCGCAAGTGCTTCGTGAATCCGGGCCTACGTTCCTTTGGATCAGTGACCCTTGAAAAGCTACAATGTTCTCTGTAATATACCAGCACTATGTAGGTTAGTAAAATTACATTAAGAATATAACTTTTTCCTCAAACGCCGGAATTTTGCTAAGATCCGCCTGGCGTAAGCCTCTTACGCCGTCGTATCTTAGTTTCATATTTACGCTGGCCGCTAGGTGGCGCTTCCGTAGATTTACTCAAGGAATATGCAAATTAGGTAGATACGCCGATTCACAAACTTACATACGCCCGGCGCATTTTTTTACATCGTTTACGTAAGGGGTAAGTCATGTTAGGTATGGACGTCGGAAACGTACGAACACCGTCGTATTTTACGTTGTTTGCGTGAATAGGGCTGTACGTAAGTTACGTTCACGTCAAAAGCATTGACTATTTGCGACGTGATTTCGAGCATGCGCACTGGGATACGTCCACGGACAGCGCATGCGCCGTTCGAAAACCGTCAATTACGTGGGGTCATGATAGTTTAACATAAAACATGCCCACTACCAGCCAAATTTGAATTAGGCGAGCTTACGCCGACACATTTACACTACGCCGTCGTAACTTAGGGCGCAAGTTCTTTCTGAATACGGAACTTGCGCCCTAAGTTACGGCGGCGTAGTGTATCTGAGATACGCTACGCCCGCCGATAGATACGATAATGTATCTGAATCTGGCCCATTGAATTCCAGCATAACCCTGTTTTACCCAATGTAACATTTTAGAACTTTTTAGTTCTATTTCCAGCAGTCCTTTAGGCTGGCGGTCACACAGGTAGTTATCTAAACTGCCTTAATTCACCAGATAATCAGTTTGCATTCTGGACTGTGAAAAAAAAAACATAGCTAGAAGGTTTTTAGGTTAGGACCCCCCACTGGGAAAGGTGTTAGGACCTCAAGCTATGTGATCCATCAATAGGATCCACTCCAGGATCTAATCCACCTAGGACCTCTCTCCCTCACATCTCCACAGCCCAAGGCCATGGAGGCTCCAGAAGATATTTGGAAGAGCTAGGGTGCCATTTTTGTCATCTACCTTTAAAGAGGGCCCAGCCATATCCATCATTTCATCGTCTCTTCCTCCAAGGGTAATTAGTGAATAGCGCGACACGTCAAAATACATTAAAAAAAAAAAGCCACACTTTGAGGAATTTGTGAGAGCACGGAATGTTCCTGACAAAAATCCATCACCCAAAACAACAGCAAAAAAATACATAAATCTCAGAGGGTAATATTTTATTTATCAGTATAATATTGATGCCTGGAGAAAGTAAGGCTTAAAAAGAAAATCATCATTTTTAACTCTTCCATAACACTGGTAAGCGTGGCTGTGGCTATCACTTTTACTGATGGCGGTATGAAGGCTTCTAGGCTCACCGCACACGCTGAAATTGTTCTGTGCCACCTCCTAGATCTACCAACAAATATGATGTACAAGGGCCTTGCGGCAAGTGCTGTATTCAGAAAGCACTTACCTCGAAACTTGCGCCGGCGGATCGTAACTCCCCCGGCGGAATTCAAATTCCGCGGCTAGGGGGAGTGTATTATTTAAATCAGGCGCGTCCCCGCGCCGATCGTACTGCGCCGGCTGCGATTTTTCCCAGTGCGCATGCTACAAATGACGTCGCTAGAACGTCATTGTTTTCGGCGTGAACATAAATTGCGTCCATCCGTATTTGCGACCGACTTACGCAAACAACGTAAAAATTCAAAACTCGGCGCGGGAACGACGGCCATACTTACCTTTGGATACACCGCATATAGCAGGGAAAAAGCCGAACGCAAACAATGTAAAAAAAAAAAGCGAAAGGCGAGCGTTCGTTTCTGAATCGGCGGAAATCGGAATTTGCATATTCGTCGCGTAAAAAAACGAAGCGTCACCTAGCGGCCGGCGGAAGATTGCAGCCTAAGATCCGACGGTGTAAGTCACTTACACCTGTCGGATCTAAGGGAGATCTATGTGTAACTGATTCTTATGAATCAGTCGCATAGATCCGACCGTCGGATCTCAGAGATACGCCATCGTATCTCTTTCTGAATCTCCTCCAGTGTGATTGGATAGTTATGGTAGGTCCCCATAATATATGGTTCTTCTGATACATCTAAAGTTGGTTTTACAAAGATTGTATAGTCAGATTCAGAGCAGTAAATAGAACCTTCAGGGCCCCAGTGCAAGAAACCATGAAGGGCCCCCCTGACGCCCCCTTCCATCCGAGCCCTGGGCTTTCAGTTCTGGGAGGGCATCCATGCACAGAACCCTGCCTCCCACGTGCACCCTGGGGCGCACATTAGTGCACCCCATCAGTGCTGCTTATCAGTACACATCAGTGTCACCTATCAGTGTAGCTCATGGGTCTTCAAACTATGGCCCTCCAGTCATTCAGGAACTACAATTCCCATCATGCCTAATCATGTTTGTGAATGTCAGGCCCCGTACACACGACCGAGTTTCTCGGCAGAATTCAGCAAGAAACTCGATGGGAGCCGTATTCTGCCGAGAAACCCGGTCGTGTGTACACTTTTCGCCGAGGAAACCGACGAGGATCTTGTCGAGCCAAATAGAGAACATGTTCTCTATTTCCTCGTTAGTCAATGGGAAACTTTGGCTCGCCGAGATCCTCAACGGCTTCACAAGGAACTCGACGAGCAAAACGATGTGTTTTGCCCGTCGAGTTTCTCGGACGTGTGTACGGGGCCTCAGAGTTTTACAATGCCTTCATGTGATGTGTAGTTCTACAACAGCTGGAGGGTCGTAGTTTGAGGATCCCTGGTGTAGCCCATCAGTGTCATCTATCAATGCCCATCAGTGCTGCCTATCAGAGCCACCTATCAGTGCTCATTAAAGAGGAACAGATCCTGATGGGTTTTACTTCTGCTTTTGTTCCCTGCAAAGTAAAAGCATAATAAGCTAGTATGCACCACATTCTAGCCCATTATGTGCCACTTACCTACAAACGAAGCCCGTAATTTCCCCAATGTCCCCACTGGTGGCCGCATCCATCCTCACCCCTTTCCCTTCCAGGGCCGTGGTCTCACGTGACGTCTCTCCCGCACATGCGGTCACAGCACAGGCCCTTTAGAAACGGCACGATCGTGCCCTTTCTTCAGTGCGCATGCGCCAATGTCGTTAGCACAAGTGTATATGGTAAATATGGTAAATATATGGTAAATATCTCCTAAACGGTGCAAGTTTAGGAGATATTTCCAGTACCTACAGGTAAGCCCTATTATAGGCTTACCTGTAGGTAAAAGTGGTGTAATTAGGTTTACAAACACTTTAATGCCACCTATCAGTACCCATCAGTGCATCCTATCAGTAGGGCCCATCAGTGCAGCCTATTAGTAGTGTCCATCATCACAGCCTATAAGTGTCTTCTGAGCAGGGCTCTGAGCTCAGAGCGTCTCTCTCATACAGCCCAGAGCCTGCACTATCATTTCCTCCTTCCTCCTCCCTTGCACAGATGGGAGAGGAGAGAGCAGATCTGCTCCTTCTCTGAGAGAGTCTCCCTTAGCTCGGAGCCCTGTGGCCAGCAACCCCGCGGGGGCCCCTGACAGTGGCAGAATGCCAGGGCCTGGCTGCAAGTGTGACCACTATGCTAGTTAGATGCCTTGCGCTGTACAGGGCAGATATGTCCTATAAATGCTGGAAGTGGCTGTCAGGCTGCATCTGGGCGATACGGATGGGTCTTTGACGTCATCCGCAATATACTGGAATTTTGTCAGTAGGACAGTTAAGCCTAGAGTAGTTAGACCAGAGTTGTGACTATCAGTAGGTTACCTATGAATATGAAGACATATTCTTTTTTTTTAGTAGGCCACTTTGGGCCAAGAAAGACAAAAAGAAAGAAAGAATAGGATGAGCGGATTATGAAAGGGATAGATAGATAGATAGATAGATAGATAGATAGATAGATAGATAGATAGATAGATAGATAGATAGATAGATAGATAGATGACTCCCTATATCTTTCTAACCACCAGGACAAATATAAGGTGGAATCTCCCCAATGGGGTCACAGATAGCAATAAAAACCTGACAAATGTTCTAACACTTCCCTACACTATCCCCCCAAAAAAGTTTTACAATTAGAAGCACTTTTAAGAGATAGGAAAGAAAGGAAAATGGGAAGGAATGAAGGAAAAGATGGAAGGGTGGAAGAAAGAGAAAAGGGATGGAAGAATGAAATGAAGATAGGGGGAGGGAGGGAAAGAGGGAAGGAGGGGAGGAAGGAAGGAAAATTAAAATGTTAAGGAAGCAATGTAAGGGAGGTAGAAAGGAAGGTAAAAAAGGAAGGAAAGAGGAAAGAAGGAAGGAATGAGAAGGAAAGGGAAGTAAAAAAGTAGAAGGGAAGGAAGAATAAAAGAAAGAAAAAAAATGAAAGCAAGGATAGAAGAATGTAAGGCGGGAAGGAAGAAAGAAAGGTAGGAAGAAGGGAAGTGAACAAAAAACTAAGAGAAAGCAAAGAAGAAGGGAAGGAAGAAAGAAAATGAAAGGATGGATGGATGGAAGAAGGAAAATAGCAAGGTACAAGGGAAGGTTAGGAAGAAGGAAAGTAAAGGAAACAAAGCTGTTAAAGAATATGTAGTTCCCTTGTTGGTGCACTCATAGTCAACGTCCGGGCTCCCGAAAAAGGGAAAGAAAGGAAAGGAAGGAAGAAAGGAAGGAAGGAAGGAAGGAAGGAAGGAAGGAAGGAAGGAAGGAAAAGTGTTGAAGAATATAGAGTCCTTTTCAGTGCACTCTATCATAGTCAATGACTAGGCTTCAGAAGAAGGAAAGGGAAAGGAAGGAAGGAAGGAAGGAGGAAGGGAAGGAAGGAAGGAAAGGAAAGGAAGGAAGTAAAGGAAAGAAGAAAGGAAGGAAAGAAGGAAGGAAGGGAAAGGAAGAAAGGAAGGAACAGAAAAGGAAGGAAATGAAGGAAGGAAAAGTGTTGAAGAATACAGAGAGTCCTTTTGAGTGCACTCTATCATAGTCATTGACCGGGCTTCTGAAAAAGGGTAGGGAAAGGAAGGAAAGGAAGGGAAGGAAAGGAAAGGAAGTAAGGAAAAATGTTGAAATATACAAAGTCCTTTTCAGCGCAGTCTATCATAGTCAATGACCGGGCTCCTGAAGAAGGAAAGGGAAAGGAAGGAAAGGAAGGAAAGGAGGAAACGTTTTTAAGAATACAGAGAGTCCTTTTCAGCGCACTCTATCATAGTCAATGACCGGGCCTCTGAAGAAGGGAAGGGAAGGAAAGGATAGGGAAAGGAGGAAGGAAGGAAGGAAGGAAGGAGGGAAGGAAAAATGTTGAAGAATACAGAAAGTCCTTTTCAGCGCACTCTATCATAGTCAATGATTGGGCTCCTGAAGAAGGGAAAGGAAGGACGGAAGGAAGGAGGGAAGGAAGGAAGGAAGGGAGGGAAAGAAAATGAAGGAAAGGAAAGTAAGGAAGGAAAAGTGCTGAAGAATATAGAGAGCCCTTTTCAGCGCACTCTATCATAGTCAATGACCGGGCTCCTGAAGAAGGAAAGGGAAAGTAAAGGAAAGGAAAGAAAAGGAAAGGAAAGGAAAGGAAAGGAAAGGAAAGGAAAGGAAAGGAAAGGAATGAATGAAAGGAAATGAAAGGAAAGGAAGGAAAGTAAGGAAGGAAAGAAAATGAAAGGAAAGGAAGGAAAGGAAAGGAAAGGAAGGAAGGAAGGAAAAGTGCTGAAGAATATAGAGAGCCCTTTTCAGAGCACTCTATCATAGTCAATGACTGGGCTCTTGAAGAAGGAAAGGGAAAGGAAGGAAAGGAAAGGAAAGGAAGGAAAGGAAAGGAAATGAAAGGAAAGGAAAGGAAGGAAGGAAGGAAGGAAAGGAAAGTAAGTAAGGAAGGAAGGAAGGAAAAGTGCTCAAGAATATAGAGAGCCCTTTTCAGAGCACTCTATCATAGTCAATGACCGGGCTCCTGAAGAAGGAAAGGGAAAGGAAGGAAAGGAAAGGAAGGGAAGGGAAGGAAAGGAAGGAAGGAAGGAAGGAAGGAAGGAAGGAAGAGTGCTGAAGAATATAGAGAGCCCTTTTCAGAGCACTCTATCATAGTCAATGACCGGGCTCCTGAAGAAGGAAAGGGAAAGGAAGGAAAGGAAAGGAAAGGAAATGAAAGGAAAGGAAAGGAAAGGAAAGGAAAGGAAGGAAGGAAGGAAGGAAGGAAGGAAAGTAAGGAAGGAAGGAAGGAAAAGTGCTGAAGAATATAGAGAGCCCTTTTCAGAGCACTCTATCATAGGCAATGACTGGGCTCCTGCACTGTGTCCATATTTGCCAGCAATGTAAAGGTTAATCCCTGATTGATTCTAATCTTTGTGTAATCCCCCCGGAGGATTTCCTCTCTGCAGACTATTCGGGAAGAGAAGAACTTGCCCTCTCGGACATCTGTATTGACCACAACTGTTACCTCTGGCTCTGACCGCTGACCCGGCCTGACAGATGAAAGGTGCAGCAGATCACGACATCAAAAGATTTCCTTCGCCTGTTTTTATAGTCCAATAATTGCAAATGACAACATTGCAGGGCCCTTAATTGAGATTCAACAAACAGTTTGCATCTTCTATTTAGCCGGCCAATAATGGTAAATAATTCAAAACCCCGAACACAACGGGTGCTGACACTCCAAATCTGAGCAGACACCAGACAACCATATAGTGATATTAAAGAGGAACCCCAGACAGACACTAAATGTGGCCTCTGCTAACGCCAGCCAGGAAAAACGACGTCTCTCCTATTCAGATTTACTGGCTGGATCACCAGTTGAAAATAGAAGAAAGCCTAAAAAAAGAAAACAAATGCAGCCATCACATCTAATGCCGCGTACACACCATCACTTTATGTGATGAAAAAAAATGACGTTTTTAAAAACGTCACTTTAATTGACTGTGTGTGGGGGAAAACGTCGTTTTATGTCTTGTAAAAAACGACCAAAAAAAATTGAAGCATGCTTCAATTTTATGTGTCGTTTTTCAAAAGTGCACTTTTTACTTCACAGAAATTGACCGTGTGTAGCAAAAAACGTAGTTTTCTAAGACGTTTTTTCATCCACGCATGCCCAGAAGCTACTTATGAAGTGAGCTTCAATGGTAAAACGTGGTGGAACGTAACCTCACTTTGCAAGAACATTGTGAGAAAAACGATGGTGTGTAGGCAACTTCGTCTTTGAAAATTGAAGTTTCAAAAACGTCATTTTTTACTTCACAGAAAATGTCGTTTTTTTTCATCACATAAAGTGATGGTGTGTACGGGGCATAAGAATTGATAAGCTGCAATATAATATATGTTTGTGTTTGGGTTTAATACTGTTAACTTGTTGCTTTGGTCTACACTGGGAAATCATAAATTCACTTTATGGCAGAACTGTCATCAGCATTTAAAAAAAATTTACATTCCTAACAAGAAATACAGTGCCTTGAAAAAGTATTCATACCCTTTGAAATTTTCCACATTTTGTCATGTGACAACCAAAAACGTAAATGTATTTTATTGGGATTTTATTTGATCAACCAACACAAAGTGTCACATAATTGTGAAGTGGAAGGAAAATGATAAACGGTTTTCAACTTTTCTATTACAAATAAATATGTGAAAAGTGTGGGGGGAGGGGCATTTGTATGGCGCCCCCCGGAGTCAATATTTTGTAGAACCCCCTTTCACTGCAATTACAAAGTCTTTTTGGGGATGTCTCTACCAGCTTTGTACATCTAGAGAGGGACATTTCTGCCCATTCTTCTTCTTTGTAAAATATCTCAAGCTCTGTCAGATTGGATGGAGAGCGTCTGTGATCAGCAATTTTCAAGTCTTGCCACAGATTCTCAATGTGATTTAGGTCTGGACTGTGACTGGGCCATTCTAACACATGAATATGCTTTGATCTAAACCATTCCATTGTAGCTCTGGCTGTACTTTAGGGTCGTTGTCCTGCTGGAAGGTGAACCTCCGGCCCAGTCTCAAGTCTTTTGCAGACTCTAACAGGTTTTTGTCTAATATTTTCCTGTATTTGGCTCCATCCATCTTCCCATCAACTCTGACCAGCTTCCCTGTCCCTGCTGAAGAAAAGTATCCCCACAACATGATTCTGCCACCACCATGTTTCACGGTGGGGATGGTGTGTTCTGGGTGATGTGCAGTGTTAGTTTTCCGCCACACATAGCATTTTGCTTTTAGGCCAAAAAGTTCAATTTTAGTCTCCTCTGACCAGAGCCCCTTCTTCCACATGTTTGCTGTGTCCCCTCCCCCACATGGCTTCTCAAAAACTGGACTTCTTATGACTTTCTTTCACCAATGTCTTTCTTCTTGTCACTCTTCCATAAAGGGCAGATTTGTGGAGAGACCACTAATAGTTGTCCTGTGGACAGATTCTCCCACCTGAGCTGTGGATCTCTGCAGCTCCTCCAGAGTTACCATGGGCCTCTTGGCTGCTTCTCTGATGAATGCTCTCCTTGCCCGGCCCGGTCAGTTTAGGTGGACGGCCGTGTGTTGGTCGTTTTGCAGTTGTGCCATACTTTTTCCATTTTCGGATGATGGATTAAACAGAGCTCTGTGAGATGTTCAAAGCTTGGGATATTTTTTTTAAAAACCTAACCCTGCTTTTAAAGGGTCACTAAAGGAAAAAAATGTTTTTGCTGAAATGACTGTTTACAGGGTATAGAGACATAAAAGTTAACTGATTCCTTTTAAAAATGATTAAAAATTGAATTTAATCTATCATATAATGTGCCTCTAGTTTCACGTTCGGTTTTAAAGGTACATACATGAAGTTCCGGGTGAGAGGTGAGTCGGGAAGAACAAAAACAACAAATCCAGGGCAGTGTTTTGTTTTTAAAATGAATCTGATTGGTTCTGAGGAGTTTTAGACACACAGTAATGACAGCTTAGACCACCGTGAAAAGCTCCCAGTACCATGGTTATAAGGAAACAGGCAACCAGGAAGTGTGGAGATCACAGCAGAATTACAGCTACTTCAAAGCAAAAACGAACAATGAGGACATGAAACCAGTACTGCAATAAGGTAAAGGAAGCTATTTAGCTAAAAAAAAAAATCCTTTAGTGACCCTTTAACTTCTCCACAACTTTATCCCTGACCTGTCTGGTGTTTTCTTTGGTCTTCATGATGCTGTTTTTCCACTAAGGTTCTCTAACAAACCTCTAAGGGCTTCACAGAACAGCTGTATTCATACTGAGATTAAATTACAAACATGTTATTTACTAATTAGGTGACTTCTGAAGGCAATTGTTTTTTTTAGATTTTAGTTAGGGGTATCATAGTAAAGGGGGCTGAATACAAATCCCCCCCCCCCACACTTTTCAAATATTTAACCATTTATAATTTTCCTTCCACTTCACAATTATGTGCCGCTTTGTGTTGATCTATCACATAAAAAATCCCAATAAAATACATTAATTTTTTTTTATTGGAAAACTTCAAGGGGTATGAATACTTTTTCAAGGCACTGTAAATGAGCTTTGAAACAAGCCATCAATGGCCTTTGTAGCTGGAGGCGCTGTGGAGCAATACATCCTCAAACTTTACAGCAAACTTTCCATCCATTAGCTTCTGTTCTATTTTTTGCTGTGGCATGTATTTTTTGTGACCAATTTTAATAAAAGGAACGTGTTTTGGAGTGCGGCTGTCCAAATTTTCCTCTATATTTTTGCATCATCATTGCATTGCCGGCACCCATGGTTTGGATCCAGTGAGGAGGCTCTTTGGTTTCATCTGAGCGGTTACCTTTTCCTCAGGGCTGCTTTAACACTTAGGACAGCTTTGAAGCTTTATTAACAAAACAGGGTCGGGTAAAACTATTGAGAAAAAAAACAATACATATAGGGCCATATTCTGAGTATAGTTACGATGGAGTATCTCAGGATACTCCATCGTATCTCTCTTTTTTGGGCCGCGTATCTATGCGAGTGATTCTTAGAATCATTTTCGCATAGATACGCTTAAGATCCGACATGTGTAAGTCACTTACACTGTCGGATCTTAAATGTAATTACTCCGCCGGCCGCTAGGTGGCGTTTACGTTCAGGTCTCATTTGTTTATGCAAATGAGCCTGATACGCCGATTCACGAACGAAATTGCGTCGCGTAACCGTCGCTAACGTCGTTTGCGTAGGCGTAAGGTTACCCCTGCTATATGAGGGGTAACCTTACGCCAGTCCCACGTAGGCCATGTTAAGTATGGCGTCGTGTTTTCCCGTCGGGTACGTAGTTTTACTAAGTCGTCCGCGAATACGACTTTACGTCAATGACGCACACGTCGGCGTCATTGACGTTTTACACCGAGAACTGGAGCATGCGCACTGGGCTATTTTAAGCCCGGCGCATGCGCAGTTCGTTCGAATCGGGGGCGCGCTTAATTTAAATACAAGCCGCCCCCTTGAATATACGTGGGGATACGCCGGGCCAATTACACTACGCCGCCCCAAACTACGGAGCAAGTGTTTGGGGAATACAGCACTTACTCCTGTAGGTTGGGGCGGCGGAGTGTAAATGGCTTACGCGACGCCCGCCTACTTTCTACCAGAATATGGCCCCCTATCAGTAAATAAAGTATAGAGAAATACAATGAGTAAGCTAGGCTGTAGATGGCGATAAGTAATTCTCACCAGCGATGCTGCATTCAGGGGATGCACGTTTTAGTCCAACATGTGCTCTCATAGCTGGTCCCTCTTTTCTCAGTCCCTAAGATCGAGTCTGAGTTCCCAGGATGCACCTGTTTCTCTTCCTTAGACTGAAGAATGGTGGGAACTTTTGTTAAAGGTGAACAGTTTCTAGTTTCTGCAAAAACAGCAACTTACCACTGGCTCCATCTTGCGGTCAAATCTGATATTGCAGGCAAAAACAGCTTAATTAATACCCTGCTGGAGGCAGAACACCTGGTGTCAAAGCGGTTTGGAAACATTTATAGATCACACATAAGATATTGGTATCAACAGAAACGACCTTTTGATACTGTTATTGAATGTGAGATCTATAAATATTTCCAGACCATTCTGAGTCCAGTCATTGCTGAATTTACATTACACTCAAAGTCAGTGGCTGCTGGTGGGTTTTTCTTGGGGGGGGGCGGCAAACAACCAGGTCGGTCGGTCGGTCGGCAGCAGCCCCCTACCCTAGCACTTACCCCATCGGTGGCAGGCGGGCAGGCTCCTTTTCAAGTCGAGCCTGTCAGGAATCCCAAAGTTTTTTTTCCCCGACGGGGTTCCCGGTCGTGTGTACAGGGCCTTAGAATACGTTGTGGATCTGCTATGAGTTTTCTGGGGGGACCTGTTGAGAAAAAATGGGTTTCTGGAGTAGAACTGAGCCACACCGAGAAAAACCAAGTAGACCATAGATGGAATACCCCTTTAGGATACAACAGCTGGGTTCCTTCTAGCCTGAATTGTGCCTGAAGGGGGTGATCAATCCTAGCAATAAACACTGAGATTGAAATGCCTGTAGATAAACAGGGTCCAGTGTCCAGACAGCAGGAACCTGATCAATTAGGGCCATCATCCCTCTAATGAGGCCATCACCAATGTACAGAGGTGACCCCCTGATTTGTGACTGACGCTTTTATTTGCCCGTCATCTCATCTTAATGTACGAAAATAAATAATGCAAATCTCCTATACAGTACGACCAATAAACCAATAAAGTCCCCAAAAAAACTGAGAAAGTGAGATGGAGGAACTTCTGTGTATATTACAGGGATAGACACAGGGGAGCCATAATCTCCTCTGTAATCCTGACTGTTAGAATTGATGAGAGGTGACTTCATTACTGTGTGATCTTCTATTGTCAGTCTACATTGTTACAGCTCATGAGGAGTAGATGAGAGATTCTGACATCTGTCTATTTACCAATCTACTGTTTGCTCGTTAATGGCTTGATAAAGGCAAGCTTTTCATTGTTTTGGTGTATTGTGATAGGCACCTTGCATTGACACTCATTGACATCCATTATTGTGCGCTACACAGCGTAGGAATACGGACACACTGCATTTTTATACAACGCACTTGGTGTAGGGCTGGACTGGGACAAAAATGTGGCCCTGGACTTTCATCCAGACCGGCCCAGGGCACGAAACATCAGGGTACAGTGCATATCAGGGCACGGTACAGAGCTCAGCACATCAGGGCACAGCACATCAGGGTACAGGGCACAGCACATCAGGGCACAGCACATCAGGGCACAACACGTACAGGGCACAGCACATCAGGGTACAGTGCACATCAGGGCACGGTACAGAGCTCATCACATCAGGGCACAGCACATCAGGGTACATTGCACATCAGGGCACGGTACAGAGCTCAGCACATCAGGTCACAGCACATCAGGGTACAGGGCACAGCACATCAGGGCACAGCACATCAGGGCACAGGGCACAGCACATCAGGGTACAGGGCACAGCACAATAGGGCACAGGGCACATCAGGGCACAACACGTACAGGGCACAGCACATCATGGTACAGGGCACAGCACACCACATTGAGGCACAGCACATCGGGGCACGGGGCACATCAGGGCACGGGGCACATAGCACATCAGGGCACGGGGCACATCAGGGCACATCAGCACACGGGCACGGGGCCAGTGGTGTATTTAGGTTTTGTGCTGCCCTAGGCCTGACTAAACTCATGCACACCCTATTTTAAATACGACCCACCCCTTCCTGTCATGGCCATACCCCTTTCTGTTTAAGACCCACCCTGACATTTTCGAGTGGGGACACTATTTCTCAATGCCTGGGTGGGGGGAATGGATTCCCTTAATTTGCATAGATTTCCTATCACTTCCTGTTTGGCTATGGGGCAGAAAGTGAAGGGAAATCTCTGCAATGGGACAGGGATGGTAAAAAAAAAACTGACAGGGGCTATAACCCTCCCTTATCCAAAATGAAAAAAAAAAGTGTTGCCTATAGTTCTACTTCAAGCAAAAATGTCTGATAATTTTATGGAGAGGACAAAGAAGATATAACCATGCCAATGGTACAGCAGAAAACATATAGCACAGTGAAGGAAGGTTTGTGGTCCAGGATGATAGGACAGTCAAAATTAGAAACAGCTTGCGTTACACCAACAGTGTAGTACAAGCCAAAGGGGACACTTTCCATGATGCTCCCTGCAAAGTGCTGCCCTAGGCCTGGGCCTTGTTGGCCTAGGCCAGGATACAGCGTTGCACAGGGCGCACATCAGGGCACATCAGCACACGGCACGGGGTGCACATCAGGGCACATTGTTTACCAGCCAGCATGCAGAGTAGCGCAAGCAGGAAGCGTGTGTAATAAGTTCTCTCTCATCATATGTCTCGCTGCGGCTGCTCCCCGCCCCCCGGCGGCCCCTCCTCTCTTCTCTTCCATCCCAGATGATGTCACAAGCAAATGGGGATGGACGAGAAGAGAGGAGGGGCCTCTTGTGTGTTTAACCACTTCAATAGAAAAACAAACAAGGCGCCTCTAAATGCAGAAGTATAAAACTTTATATATCCCCTAAAGGGGTTAAAAACACTTACAAGATGGTGGATGAAACAGGCATGTAGCAGGTAAGTGTGACCAGAAGATGTTCCAGTGGCGGGGCAGTCCCAGTCTTTGATGGTAAAGCTTCCAGGGAAGTCCACAAGATAACAGCCAACTTGCAGTGGTTAAACACTATTGTGCTATTGTGACATAGCATACTAGCTCATTATGTAATACTCACCTCAGATCGAAGCCCCCGCAGCCGTCCTCGTACACCGCTAGGGCGGCCAACATCTTTCCCGGGTGTTACTTCCAGAGGTCCCCTGGGGCCCGGAGATCCCCAGGGCCCCATATGACAACCCCCTTTTTTTTTTTATATTTATATATTTTATTATTCCTTTTATTTTTTTTATACCTTTATTAAAGGGCCCAGAGGTTTCTTCTTTTTATTTTTATTAAAGGTCCCAGAGGTCCCGGATGGCAACCCCCCTTTTTTTGTAATTTCTTTATATATATATATATATATATATATATATATATATATATATATATATATATAATTATTCTTATTATTAAAGGTCCCAGAGGTCCCCAGCCCCTTTTAAAAAAAAATAAACATATATATTTTTTATTTATTTTTTATTTTTATTAAAGGGCCCAGGGCCCCGGATGGCTACCCCCCTTTTTTTATATATATTTTTCTTTATTTCTTCTTTTTTTTGTAAAGGGGGCCCGCCAGTCACAGCACGGCCTCTTTTAGGAACGGCGTCTGTGATTTTTGTAAATATCTCCTAAACTGTGGAGGTTTAGGAGATATTTCGACCACCTACAGGTAAGCCTTAATCTGGGCTCACCTGTAGGTAAAAGTGGTCTGTAAGGGTTTACAAGCCCTTTAATCATCCACAGAACCTGTGTAATTAATATGTGTTCGGGTTTTAAAGGGATGCAGTGGAAACTGTCCCCACCAAGTTGGGAACATGAAATGTCTTGGTATGCTGACGCCTTAAAGCCTGGTACACACGGTTCAATTGTTGGCCAACCAAGCTCCTGATTTTTGTCAAAGGGGCGTGTGCCTGGAACTTGTATTGCATACCAACGGTACACAATCGTCGGCCAACAAATACGAACGTAGTGACGTACTACGAGGAATCTCAGCTCTTGAGGGACACCCTTTGGGCCCCTTCTGCTAATTTTGTGTTTGGTGAGCATTGATTCCGAGCATGCGTGTTTGTGTGCTGACCATACGAAAATGTGACAAGCCTGCCGAAAATAACTCAGGTAGGTCAGTGTAGTGGTCAGTATAGGAGTCAGGTAGGTCAGTGTAGGAATCAGGTAGGTCAGTGTAGTGGTCAGTATAGGTGTCAGGTAGGTCAGTGTAGGGATCAGGTAGGTTAGTGTAGTGGATAGTACAGGAATCAGGTAGGTCAGTGTAGGGATCAGGTAGTTTCTAGGAATCAGCTTGGTCAGTGTAGGAATCAGGTAGGTTAGTGTAGTGGATAGTACAGGAATCAGGTAGGTTAGTGTAGTGATCAGTGTAGGAATCAGGTACTGTAGGTCAGTGTAGGGATAATGTAGGTCAGTGTAGTGGTCAGCTAGGTCAGTGTAGTGGTCAGTATAGGAGTCAGGTAGGTCAGTTTAGGGATAATGTAGGTCAGTGTAGTGGTCAGTATAGGAGTCAGGTAGGTCAGTTTAGGGATCAGGTAGTTTTTAGGAATCAGCTTTGTCAGTGTAGGAATCAGGTAGGTCAGTGAAGGGATAATGTAGATCAGTGTAGTGGTCAGGTAGGTCAGTGTAGTGGATAGTACATGAATCAGGTAGGTTAGTGTAGTGATCAGTGTAGGAATCAGGTAGGTCAGTGTAGGGATAATGTAGGTCAGTGTAGTGGTCAGCTAGGTCAGTGTAGTGGTCAATGTAGGTCAGTGTAGTGGTCAGTGTAGGGATAATGTAGGTCAGTGTAGTGGTCAGTGTAGGGATAATGTAGGTCAGTGTAGTGGTCAGTGTAGGAATCAGGTAGATCAGTGTAGGAATCAGGTAGGTCAGTGTAGGGATAATGTAGGTCAGTGTAGTGGTCAGTGTAGGGATAATGTAGGTCAGTGTAGTGGTCAGTATAGGGATAATGTAGGTCAGTGTAGTGGTCAGTGTAGGGATAATGTAGGTCAGTGTAGTGGTCAGTGTAGGAATCAGGTAGATCAGTGTAGGAATCAGGTAGGTCAGTGTAGGGATAATGTAGGTCAGTGTAGTGGTCAGTGTAGGGATAATGTAGGTCAGTGTAGGAATCAGGTAGGTCAAATGTCTTGCCTTGTCCCGGGCGCTGACAACCCTCGCGGCTCTGACAACCCACGCTACACCACTGACTGCAGATAAAATTTGAGGAAAAATGTGTATAAAATAGTTTACCATTTGCCAATTAAAAAAAAAATATGTCCCCGGTTTTTATTTTAAAAATCTGGTCACCTTACTCCATAGCGAACTCTCCGGCGGTGACACGGTTCCACCCCGGTGACACATCCTCTTTCCTCCAGCCCGCAGCAGAGGTGAAGGGTTAACTCATCGCGACCAGGCTCATTCCCAATTTAGAGAGCCGAGATCCTTCCATAAATCAAAAGTTACAAACAGACTTTGCGGTGTCATAACTCTTGTGACGGGCCGCGCCGTGATTGATTTCTAGACACCCTTCTCCGGGGCTGATTACCATAATGCACACTTGTGGGACACTCCACGCGGGAGCGGAGAAAGGGGGGGGAGCCGCGCCGCCGCCGCCGCTCCATAACAAATGATCTCGACTCCACCTCGCCGAGAGTGATTTCCCTCCAATGTTTCATCATATCAAGTGGGAGAAAAGAGTCCTCAGGTTTGGGCAATCAATTACAGATATGTGTAGAGGCAGACACAATCATTTCAGCGATTGTCACCACTCCAGAGCAGTGACACGGCGGGGGAGGGGGGGTTATCCATCAAACCATTTTTATCCCGACGCGATGAGAAAGATGGGAGACAATTGTAGACTAACAGGCACCTGGATTGGATGGCATGACAAATAGATACACTTTAAAGATATACAAAGCGTAATAAGATACGCGGCCATCAGGCCTCGCCGAACGCTCCTGAATTAGATCACAAAAGAGAGCGAAATTTTCCCGATAACCTTGTGCAGGATGAGCCCCCGACAGCTCGGCGCGGCCGGGCAGAAATGTGCGTCTACCGCGGGCGTGATTGATGCCCTGCGGCTTTAAGAAGTTAGGGCCAGATTCACGTAGAAGAGCGGCGGCGTAACGTATCCTAGATAAGTTACACCGCCGCAATTTTTCATCGCAAGTGCCTGATTCACCAAGCACTTGCGATGAAAACTACGCCGGCGGCCTCTGGCGCAAGGCGGGCCAATTCAAATGGGCGTGTGCCATTTAAATTAGGCGCGCTCCCGCGCCGGACCTACTGCGCATGCTCAGTTTCTTAACTCCCGCCGTGCTTTGCGCGCCGGGACGTCATTTTTTTGAACGGCGACGCGCGTATCGTACTTCCATATTCCCGGACGTGTTACGCAAACGACGTTAAATTTTGAATTTCGACGCGAGAACGACGGCCATACTTTAGAAAGCAATACGACTAACTTTGCGACGGGAAACTTGACTAGCGGCGACGTAGCGAATGCGAAAAACCGTCGTGGATCCGCCGTAACTCCTAATTTGCATACCCGACGCTGGTTTACGACGCAAACTCAGCGGCGGTCGCGGTACTGTATCCTAAGATCCGACAGTGTAAAACAATTACACCTGTCGGATCTTATGGATATCTATGCGTAACTGATTCTATGAATCAGTCGCATAGATAGAAACAGGGATACGACGGCGTATCTCCTTTGTGAATCTGGCCCTAAAAGCCGAACTCCAAGCCGATAAAAAAAAAAAACATAAATGAATGCAGCTCTGCAATCATTTACTCATCAGGAAGGGGGCGCTCAAACCAGGAGGCGCATCAGAGCACTTTATTTGTGCGCTGCGTTTAGGGGGTAGCCCGTTAACCCCTTCAATACCGGGAACTTTTACCCCCCTTCTCGGCTTTTAGCGCTGTCTCACTTTGAAGGACAATTGCGCAGTCATACAACGATGTACCCAAATGTTTTATCTTTATTTTTACATAATTAGAGCTTTCCTTTTGGTAAAATGTAATCATTAATGGGTTATTTTTTGCTAACGAAATTTTGCAAACATGTATTTTTTTCTCCTTTTAGTAATGTGCGCTGATGAGGCTGCACTGATGGGCAATGATAGGCTGCACCAATGGGCACTGATGAGGCTGCACTGATAAGGCTGCACTGTTTTGCATAACTGAGGGGCATTGATAGGCTGCACTAATGGGCACTCATAGGCTGCATTGATGAGGCTGCACTAATGGGCACTGATAAGCTGCACTAATGGACATTGATGAGGATGGGGGGGCGTGTTACACCTCCTTTATGGGGCATAACTTTACGCCGTACGTACAATTCACGCGCACCAGTCGTAGCCTGCGTCGGGCGCAAGTACGATCGTGAATCGGCGTATCTCCCTCATTTGAATATTTGAATAGAAAATCAATGGGAGCACCACAAACGTCCAGCGTAAATATGCGCCCACTCTACGCCGGCGTAGGCAAGTTATGTCGGACGGATGAAGCCTATTTTCAGGCGTATCTTAGTTTCTGAGTCCGGCGCATAGATACGACGGCGCGTATGTGCAGTTACGCGGCGTATCTCGAGATACGTCGGCGCATGTGCTTTGTGAATCCGGGCCAATCTGCACTAGATTACCAGAGACTGCGGACATACTGCACAAAATTACCAGAGACTGCGGACATACTGCACAAGATTACCAGAGACTGCAGACATACTGCACGAAATTACCAGAGACTGCGGACATACTGTACGAGATTACCAGAGACTGCGGACATACTGCAGGAGATTACCAGAGACTGCGGACATACTGCACGAGATTACCAGAGACTGCGGACATACTGCACAAGATTACCAGAGACTGCGGACATACTGCACAAGATTACCAGAGACTGTGGACATACTGCACGAGATTACCAGAGACTGCGGACATACTGCACGAAATTACCAGAGACTGCGGACATACTGCACGAGATTACCAGAGACTGCGGACATACTGCACAAGATTACCAGAGACTGCGGACATACTGCACGAGATTACCAGAGACTGCGGACATACTGCACAAGATTACCAGAGACTGCGGACATACTGCACAAGATTACCAGAGACTGCGGACATACTGCACAAGATTACCAGAGACTGCGGACATACTGCACGAGATTACCAGAGACTGCGGACATACTGCACAAGATTACCAGAGACTGCGGACATACTGCACAAGATTACCAGAGACTGCGGACATACTGCACAAGATTACCAGAGACTGCGGACATACTGCACGAGATTACCAGAGACTGCAGACATACTGCACGAAATTACCAGAGACTGTGGACATACTGCACGAGATTACCAGAGACTGCGGACATACTGCACAAGATTACCAGAGACTGCAAACATACTGCACAAAATTTCCCAGCGTGCACTGCTCCAAATGACGTCGCTAGGACGTCATTGGTTTCGACATGTACATAAATTACGTCCATCCGTATTCGCAAACGACTTACGCAAACGACGTAAAAATTTCAAAACTTGGAGCGGGAACGACGGCCATACTTAACATAGGATACGCCGCACATACCACTCATATAGTAGGGGTAACTATCCCCCGGAAAAAGCCGAACGCAAATGACGTAAAAAAAAGCGACGGGCGGGCGTTCGTTTCTGAATCGGCGGATCTCCTCATTTGCATATTCGTCGCGTATACAAACGGAAGCGCCACCTAGTGGCCAGCGGGAGATTGCAGCCTAAGATCCGACGGTGTAAGTCACTTACACCTGTCAGATCTTAGGGAGATCTATGCGGAACCTGATTCTATGAATCAGCCGCATAGATACGATGGTCGGAAATCAGAGATACGACGGCGTATATGGAGATACGCCGTCATATCTCTATCTGAATCCGGGCCACTGACTTCACGAGATTAACAGAGAGTGCAGACATACTGACTGCACGAGATTAAGGCTCCATTCACACCTAGGCAGACAAATTTGCGGCGTTTTGTCGCCGCAAATCGCGGTACAAATAGCGGCGTTTTGTACCGCGATTTGCGGCGACAAAACACTGGTATTGTCCGCCTAGATGTGCCCCAGATTGACCCCCTCTATGGAGATGGTTTCCATCTCCTAGCCGAACGCCGAAAGCCGCCTAAAAAAAAGGTCCGGGACCTTTTTTCAGGCGGCAGGCGTCCGGCGTCCGGCGTTCAGCGTGGAGATGTGAACCATCTCCATAGAGGGACATGTGTTTTCATCCCTCTGGCGGCAGCGGCGTAGCACTACAGGTGTTAAAACGCCTAGATGTGAATGGGGGCTAACAGAGGCTGCGGAAATAATGTAACAACAAAATAATAATAATAATAAAATAATAATAATAATATAATAATGTAGTGACAATATAATAATACCAATAATACAATAATAATAATAATGACAACAACAATATAAAAATAAATCAGAAAATAACGTTACTCAACAAGGTAAATAACACAATAATATAATAACAAAATAATATAACAATATAATAATAACAAAATAATAAACATAATAATACAATAATGTAGCAACAATATAATAATAATAATACAATAATAATAATGACAACAATATAATAGTAAAACAGCAGTAAAATATACAAAAAAAACTAGTTAAAAGGTATACTTTTTCTGGGAATTTACAATGCAAAGGTCTTCCATCGGGATTGTTGGAACACAGCTGTATCCACCCTAAGCTCAAATATCAGTTTTGGTTGGACCGAGCCTTTAAATTTTGAATGGGGCCCTCGATTCATTCAACCTCCTAATTTGATACAAGATGAAAAAATCATCATTATTCCCATTCAATCCCGTCACCGAAATAAGCGTTATCATTATACATGCAGGTTTAAACCGCCAGATCCGGATTGCGGTTTCCATCTCCGGGAAGGAATTTATTAGAAAAGTGACTTTCGGAGAGCCCATAACTCCGTAATGTCTTTTTTTAAGCAAAGTGGGGAAGAATTTGAGAGTCACAGCTGCAATTGTAACATTACGGTGCAAGTCAATAAATCTCGAAACGGCGCGGTGCAGATTGCCTGTCTGTCCAAAGCTCATTGTGGCGAAGGGGCCAGCCAGCCTCGCTTTAAGAAATGTATGTGCACCTCAAACTAATTTTATCACCTTCATTTGTAAACTAGTCAATCAATCATAAGTCCTCGGGCCCGTTTTAATACAAAGAGAGGGAGTGCATTTTCATGCATTTTCAGACGCGGCGCTCGGGGATTAATCTCGACCTGATCAGACAAGCCTTGCCCTCATCTCAATAGACCGTCATTAAGGTCAACAATGTATATTAAAAAGCTGATCAATGTAGTGCGCAATGGAGCTATTTCACAGATTGGCAAAAACGGATGTCTTGCCATAGAGAGGAAGACAGGCGGGGAGAAATGGATATGGGAACGGAAGGCTTGGCGCCAGCGCCATTCTGTTAGTTAATTCGCAAGACTGTGAGCAGAAATATTCTAATATTGCAGAAGTGTAAAGTAATGAGGTTTATATCTTTTTTATTTTTTGTGTGTTTGTTATGAATTAGGATCCGGGCTTTAATGAAACATTTTGGAGTAATGGAAATTTGAGATACTTTCTTATATAATAGGTCTCATTCACACCAGCTGGTTAGGGCGCGCAGCAATGCATGCGTCCTGGTGTGAAATGTGCGCACATGCGCTTCCATGCGATTCCATGCATTGTTTAATGCGTCACAGTGCTTATTTCACTTTTTTTAAACTTCAGACTTTATTTAAATGTTACAATTCATATAAAGTGAACCTTCACCCAAGGCTGCAATCACATCTGAGCATTCGCGAAACAAGCAAAAAATAAAAAAAACACGTGTCTTGCTTGCAGCGCCATTCATTGTTAAAGCGGAGCTCCACCCTGAAATACATACCAGAAGTGCCCGTTGCTAGGCAGATCGTCCTAATCTGCCACTTCCTGATCCGCGGTCCGTCTTCTTCAGGGCCGATCCTAGGCAGGGTGCACAGGGTGCTTTGCACCCCGGCGCCTCCAGAGGTGGGGGCGCCGAAGTGGCAGAGTTCTCCCCTCCCTCCTTCTCTCTTTGTTTGTGTCCGTCCAGAACTAGTGTTCTGAGCATAGGTGTGTGTCCATCCAGAATTGATGTGTCTCTGACCATCTCCTGTACTATGTCTTCAGTCTCTGACCCAGTGGCGGCTGGTGATCAAAATTTTTGGGGGGGTGCAAACGAAAAAAAAAAAAAAACAATTGCAGCCTCACTGTACCTATCAATTGTCACCACTGTGCCATGCCATCAAATGCAGTCACTGTGCCATCAAAACGCAACCACTGTGCCATGCCATCAAATGCAGTCACTGTGCCATCAAAACGCAACCACTGTGCCATGCCATCAAAACACAGCCACTGTGCCATGCCATCAAACGCAGCTACTGTGCCATCAATTGTCACCACTATGCCATCAAACACAGCCACTGTGCCCCCAATTGTCGCCACTGTGCCCCCAATTGTCGCCACTGTGCCCCCAATTGTCGCCACTGTGCCCCCAATTGTAGCCACTGTTCCCCCAATTGTCGCCACTGTGCCCCCAATTGTCGCCACTGTGCCCCCAATTGTCGCCACTGTGCCCCCAATTGTCGCCACTGTGCCCCCAATTGTTGCCACTGTGCCCCCAATTGTCGCCACTGTGCCCCCAATTGTAGCCACTGTGCCCCCAATTGTAGCCACTGTTCCCCCAATTGTAGCCACTGTGCCCCCAATTGTCACCACTGTGCCCCCACTTGTAGCCACTATGCCCCCACTTGTAGCCACTGTGCCCCCACTTGTAGCCACTGTGCCCAGTACCCCCCCCCCTGGCACTTACCTTTATGGCTTCTACGTCCCTCGATGTCCCTCATTCCGCCCTCGATGACGCTTTAGCCAATCAGGTTACCTGATTGGCTGAGACGCCTGTCAGTCTTATCCTCGGACGCACGGCCGGTACGTCCCGAGGATGAGCTTCAGGAAGCCGCTTGCCCTGATAGGCACTTCCACACAGCCAGTCAGCTGCCGCTATTCAGCTGACCGGCGCTCAATGTCCAGTCAGCTGAATAGTGGGCGGCAGCGGCGAAAATATACACATTCATACAGTGTATGAATCTGTATATTTTACTGGCTGTGAGTGAGCCAGAGGGGGCGGCGCTCCTGCCCGCAACAATGATCACCGGGGGCGCGCAGCGGCTCAATATCCTGAGGACGTCATATGATGTCCAGTCAGGATATTGAAACCACTTTGCCGCCATCATTTTGTAATAGGGTGGGCGGCAAGTGGTTAATAAGGGCCTGTGGGCTTTGGGCTTGATGGCATCAGTTAGACATCAGATTTTGATGCTTTAGAGGCCATTCAGAAATCACGAGCAAGTAGACCTGCAGTTGATCCTCTATCCTCCATTTGACCTGCTTCAAGCGGGTTTTGCATCCACATAGACTTGTATGGAGCTACAAAACCAATTGGAAATAAAAAAAAGCCTGTTGACGCCGGCCCTAACCTAGGTGCTCTGAGAACATCCAACTTTCACCATTTCCCAATAGTAACTAAGTCACTGTGGCACACTTTGCTTGGAACACCCATGTAAGGAGGTACAGTCTGTGTAATCCACTGTAGGTGGCACCTGACCAGAGCTGTACTGCAGCTGTAGGGAAGCTCAGGAAAAACTTGGTTTCTCTATTGTTCCCTTGGTTCTGGTTGGCTATGCTGCACCCAGGTGACCCTGGCAACCATCTTGTTTCCCTTGGTCATCTTGGTTCAAGTACTAGTTGGCTACTCTGCATCCACGTGACCCTGACAGCCATCTTGGGTCAGGCAGAGTCTTTTTAAGTCCCTGCCCCCCGGGTTTTGGTGTGCTTTAGCAGAGAAGCTAGGGTAGGGGGGAGTATACCCGTCTGTAGGGAGAGGATCCAGAGTAGTAGGGAAAGATCAGGGACCTCGTCTACCTCGGGTTGGACCTTGGGTTGGACTGACCACGTTTCACTCCACCTCCCTCAGCAAGCATTTTCTTCAGCTCTGGCCTTCTACTGCTGACCGCTGCATTGACTGTGAGTCCCTGGATGGATGACCTCCCCACCGGGCTGTTGTACTGTCTAACAAGTTTCCTCAATACACTGCTGGTTTCTGCGATCTGGACCTCAGTGTGATTACTACTGCGGCACCGTGCTGCACCTGACCCACACCCACTTTAGCCTGTAGAATAAGGTGTCCAGATTTCCGGGGACCAATTTTTTTTCTTTACTAGTAATGGCGCCAATCAGTGACTCTCTGCCCATTGCTGCCGCCGCCCACCCTTACAGCCTGTCAAGTCTCACTCTCCGGGCCCCGGCTACTACTGGATGGGGTGTGGAGGAAGATCACTCCACCAGGGAAGGCAAGGAGATAGGCAGGAAGGGGGCTGGCCGGGACTTGAGCCAAGGCAGAAGAACATGCGAGCGGAGCTCAATGGGCATGCACCCGAAACTGAAGAAATATTCCCTTCGCTCCGACCTGCACTGACTGTCTCTGAAATTGCCCCAGCCCCTGTTCAAATCCAATCCGGGGACAAAACCGGGACAGACTTGGTCCCGGGACAGTGTCCTCAATCTGGGGACTGTCGCCGGAAACCGGGGATGTCTGGTCACCCTATTGTAGAAATCACAGCACCCATCAATGCAGCCTCACAGCACCCATCAATGCAGTCCCACCAGCGCCCATCAATGCAGTCTCACCAACGCCCATCAATGCAGTCTCACCAGTGTGATGGAAGTGAAATAAAATGAATATTTTATTCTATGCTAGTTTGTGTTATGATAGAGCTACTCAAATGTTTCCTTTCCTCCATTATATCGTTTATTTGTTTTATTTCCTTTATATTCTTATATTGTTTATATATTCTTTATCTATGTATGCATGTGTGAAGGTATATATGATTTGGGTCAAACGGCAGAAATAGGGTTAGCCCTGAGGTTGTATCAGGGATCAATCTATTTCACCAGCACTCATCAATGCAGTCTCACCAGCGCCCATCAATGCAGCCTCACCAGCACCCATCAATGAAGCCTAGCAGCGCCCATCAATGCAGCTTCACCAGCATGCATCAAATTCAGCCTACCAGCACCCATCAATGCAGTCTCACCAGCGCCCAACAAATGCAGCCTCACCAGCGCCCATCAAATGCAGCCTCACCAGCGCCCAACAAATGCAGCCTCACCAGCGCCCAACAAATGCAGCCTACCAGTGCCCATCAATGAATGTTTGCTTGCTTCCATTCATTCAGGAGTCGGGACACAGTCCTCCACCACCGCTGCGCCTCTGACACCATGTGTGAACAGAGTGGTGGCTGCCTGCTGATGCTGAGACTTAGTTGATTGCTGCAGAGAGAAGAGAGTAAGAACATTAGTGGTTGTAAGCCCCCATTCACATCTAGGCGTTTTTACGCCTGTAGTGCTACGCCGCTGCCGCCAGAGGGATGAGAACACATGTCCCTCTATGGAGATGGTTCACATCTCCACGCCGAACGCCGGACGCCTGACGCCTGACGCCTGAAAAAAGGTCCCGGACCTTTTTTTCAGGCGACTTTCGGCGTTCGACTAGGAGATGGGAAGCATCTCCATAGAGGGGGTCAATCTGGGGCACATCTAGGCAGACAATACCGGCGTTTTGTCGCCGCAAATCGCTGTACAAAACGCTGCTATTTGTACCGCGATTTGCGGCGACAAAACGCTGCGAATTTGTCTGCCTAGGTGTGAATGGAGCCTTACGGTCACCACCGTTTACGACCTTCCATCACACCCAAGACAGCTTATCGACACTCCAACCAACAGGACCCGATCCATCCCATTTGCCCAGAATCAAGACGAGACACGCAGCTCTGTACTTGTTCCAAATGTAATAACAATTTTAATGGTTTCTTTCAGTCTTATATACAGTACAAGGCATTAAAGGAACAATCAACTCCCCACCCACACATCCCACCGTGGGGGCTTCAATCACATTCTTTGAGCTGATTACTAAACATTCTAGACATGTCGGCGCCGGCCTATAATTATCTAATCACTGCACATTCCTTCATTAACAGCATAACAAACAAAACACCATCACACACAATGATCTCTTCAATCCACATCCCTAGACAGACGTTCTGTCTTCGCATACAGCTAGTCACACCTTTACACAATGGACAATTAAATGTCTAGGAGTAGATGAAATTAACACCTTTCAACAGAATGTGTCCCCACATTGAATAAGCCAACACTTGTGATATCTTAAGACATCCTGCAAACATGAATTATTATTGATGTCCCCTGTCCTGTAATTTAGGACATCATTTCTCAGTCACCCTATGGCCCTATCGGACATAAGGTGACCCTAGACATAAGACTCCTTGGTGACACCGGTACAGGAGTACCCCTCATCCTTACAAAGTCTCTGGGTGTCCCGGGTCATTCCGTTACAGTGGCCATGCACCCTAGGCAGCATGGCGCCCCAGGCGGCTGCCTAGTTTGCCTAGTGGTAGCACCGTCCCTGAAAGGACCACTTGGTTGTGTCCCCCCCCCACAAGGACATTGGTTTCCAGCCCTCCCAGAATTAAAAGGCTTCTCTACCCAATGTGAGGAAGTTGTTACGGGTGGAGTAGCCCTTTCAGTAGTCCCATCACAGCGGCAATCAGAAGTTTGTAAGATCCTGTAAGACGTGCCTTTCTTCAGCTCATCCCGGGAAAGGGTTAATTCATGAAAAACAGCGTGAAGGATGCCAGAAGATTAAGATTAAGCCCTGCAGAAGAGAATGTTCTAGCCAGAAATTGGTTTAATTAATAGCACATTCTACATAATGATTACAGTGTAATTGCACTGCCTAACGGAGCACCATTAAATAAAGCCGGTCTTCCTTTACAACACCCTAAGGCTAAAAATAATGAGTTACATTTCAAATCACTATGCAACAGGTTCATAAATAACAGTTAAGCCTATACAAGGTGAATACTTATAAATAATAAATATTTGCCTTTTGTAATTGAAGAAAAAAAAATGACAGCCTTCCCTTTTTCTGCGGCAAGGCGGATCGTCGCGTTATAATTCCGGAGAAGCCATCGCCGCGATTTCTCAGGAAGGACGATGAATAATTTATTCAAATGCTAATATTCCCCGTAGTCTGACTATGAGGAGCAAATATTCATATAGAAGGAGTAAATGGACGGAACGATCGCCCAGGGCGCGTGCTCTTTGATTGCGTCCCCCCCCCCTCTCTCTCTCTCCAGGATGTGTCCATTCTAAATGGGGTGAGAAAAAGGGGGGGGGGGGGAGAGGGAGCATCACCTGCGAATTTTATGAAATTAAAGTATACGAAGGCACACGTGCGGAAACTTCTTTTTTGAAAAGTACAAAAAGGATATTAATTCACAAAAATAAGAGAAAACAAACTGTGCGTCTTAAAAAAAAACGTAGAAATCGGCATTTTTTTGCAACACAGCGCACAATAAGATGTTACACTATAGTGTGTTGCAATGTCCTGTTGTGTAAAGAGTTGGATGAATTGTTTTTTGCTAAACGAAAAAAAAGGTAAAAACTGCAATGCATTGTTACAATACACCATAACGCGAGTGCCCAACACAAACCAGCAGGAAGGTCATACACACCATAGCGTGCGCCCGTGGTGTGAACAGGCCGTGATGATTGCAGCTATCGAATTGTTAAGAGATAATAAAATGTACCGTATATACTCGAGTATAAGCCGACCCAAATATAAGCCGGGGCACCTAATTTTACCACAAAAAAATGGGAAAACGTATTGACTCGAGTATAATGCAGCACAGGGCCGATCCTAGGCAGGGTGCACGGGGTGCTCCGCACCCAGGCGCCGCAGAGGTGGGGGCACCGAAGCTCCAAAGTGCTCCCCTCCCCCCTCCTTATCTGTGTCCAGAGGCGGAGCGCATATAGCGGGTGCTGTGGTTCCCCATCCCGCTTGCTCTCTCCGCTGGCAACTGACAAGAGCGCATACCTCCCGCTGTCCCCGGAATCCGGGCTGGGTACCACAGCGGAGCCTAGTACTGGAACACGTTCTGGCACTAGGCTCCACTAATTCATTCTGTCCGGTGTGCATGGAGCAGTCTCCTGTCTGCCCCGCCCCCTCTGCGTGTGTCGGCTCTTCTTCCATAGGCGGTGTGATGAGAGGCTTCTGGGTTGGCCGGAGCTGCTGCCAATCATCCCGTGCACTCCCAGAAATGCTCTCCGAGTGCCACCCTCCAAGTAACCAAAGATGCCACATATACCCCGCCCCCCTGTAAAGTGCTTCTGCTCCCAGCGCGCCCGAGCTACAGGGATCTAATGGACAAGTACTGATCTATGAAGACACCTGCTGGGGGGGGGCTCTAATGGGGGACACCTGCTGGGGGGGGGGCTCTGATGGGGGACACCTGCTGGGGGGGGGGGGGGCTCTGATGGGGGACACCTGCTGGGGGGGGGACTCTGATGGGGGACACTAATGAAGACTTCTAAGGGAGCATCTCTGTGTTTGAGTCATAGCCATATAAACATGTGTAAAGGGGAGGAGTTAGTAAGGTGACTACGCCCATGTGGGGGCGCCAGAAATATTTCTGCACCCAGGCTTCTGTGACCCTAGGATTGGCCCTGATGCAGCAGCTACTGTAAGTGGAAAAGAGGGTCACCAATGCCTATCTGCAGCCTCACTGTGCCCATTTTGAGCCTCACTGTGCCCATATGCATGCCTCACTGTTCCCATATGCAGCCTCACTATGCCCATATGCATACCTCACTGTTCCCATATGCAGCCTCACTGTGCCCATATGCATGCCTCACTGTTCCCATATGCAGCCTCACTGTGCCCATATGCATGCCTCACTGTTCCCATATGCAGCCTCACTGTTCCAATATGCAGCCTCACTGTACCCATATGCATGCCTCACTCTTCCCATATGCAGCCTCACTGTGCCCATATGCATGCCTCACTGTGCCCACATGCATGCCTCACTGTAGAAGCCAACCCGCATATGAGCCGAGGAACCTAATTTTACCATAAAAAAATGGAAAAACGTATAAAATGGAAAAGATGGTCAACAATGCCTATTTGCAGCCTCACTGTGCCCATTTTCAGCCTCACTGTGCTCATCTGCAGCCTCACTGTGCTCATTTGTAGCCTCACTGTGCCCATTTGCAGCCTCACTGTGCCCATATGCATGCCTCACTGTGCCCATATGCATGCCTCACTGTATAAGCCAACCCGAATAAGAGCCGAGGCACCTAATTGTACCACAAAAAAAAATGGCAAAACGTATTGATTCGAGTATAAGCCTAGGGTGGGAAATGCAGCAGCTACTGTAAGTGGAAAAGATGGTCAACAATGCCTATCTGCAGCCTCACTGTGCCCATTTTCAGCTTCACTGTGCCCCTCTGCAGCCTCACTGTGCCCATTTGTAGCCTTGCTGTGCCCATTTGCAGCCTCACTGTGCCCATATGCATGCCTCCTGTTCCCATATGCATGCCTCACTGTTCCAATATGCAGCCTCACTGTGCCCATATGCATGCCTCACTGTACCCATATGCATGCCTCAATGTACCTGATCTCGAGCTGTGACATCATCGGCGGCCGTCCAGTGTAACAAAGCCCCGCCTCCTCCTGGTCCTCGTCCGAGACGGAACACTGATTCAGTTTCCCAGCAGTGAGTTAGTGTTCCGCCTATGACGGACGAGGACGAGAAGGAGGTGGGGCTTTGTTACACTGCACGGCTGCCGACTGCAGTTAAGACTGCAGGTCACAGCTCGAGATCAGGTACGGGAGGCTGCAGATGGGCACAGTGAGGCAGGGAGACTCGAGTATAAGCCGAGGGGGCTTTTTCAGCACAAAAAAATGTGCTGAAAAACTCGGCTTATACTCAAGTATATACGATATTTTAAATGCAACTAGTATACAACACTTGAATTGGAATTGATTTCAGACTCTTGTATTATCTTGTACAGCAGCACCTGTACGGGATTCACCCAGACAGTTCGGGTTTTAAATCATGTGTCCGGGTTTCAGTCTGCCTGAAACCCAGACACATTATTCAGACTGGACTGTGGTTCCCCAAGTAACCATAGAAAGACCCACACAAATATGTTGCCATTCGGGAGCTGTGGGTGGCTGTCTGGGGGCAGGTTCGGAATCCCTGGTGGGAGTGGCGATGATGTCAGCAAGAACAGTTTGGCCACACCCACTGTTCGCTGCAGCGCACATAGTTACTACTCTCCAAACGTGTCCCCAGGACTTTTATAATCCTATAGTGTATACTACGAGGGGGAGGGGGGGGGATTGGCCCTGTGACGATAAATAGGTAGATTCAGAAAGAGTTAGGCCGGCTTATCAGTAGATAAGTCGACCTAACTCAGAATCTACGCCGACTTATGTTTAAGTGTATGCTCAAACAGAGATACGCTTAAACATATCTAAGATAAGACGGCTTGCGCCGTCCTATCTTAGGTTGCAATATTGAGGATGGCCGCTAGGTGGCGCTTCCATTGCGGTCGGCGTAGAATATGTAAATTAGTAGATACGCCGATTCACGAACGTACGCCCGGCCGCCGCAGCACAATTACGCCGTTTCCGTAAGGCATTATCAGGCCTAAAGTTATTCCATCTATTAGATGGAATAGTAATGTTAAAGCAGGGGTTGACAAATTTGCTTGAAATCTAGGAGCCAGGTAAAAAAGTTAGGAGCCAGAAAACGCGCCCCGTCCCGCTGAGCTTGCGCGCAGAAGCGAACACATACGTGAGCAGCGCCCGCATATGTAAACGGTGTTCAAACCACACATGTGAGGTATCACCGCGATCGGTAGAGTGAGAGCAATAATTCTAGCCCTAGACCTCCTCTGTAACTCAAAACATGCAACCTGTAGATTTTTTTTTAAACATCGCCTATGAAGATTTTAAAGGGTAAAAGTTTGTTCCACGAGCGGACGCAATTTTGAAGCGTGACATGTTGGGTATGAATTTACTTGGCGTAACATTATCTTTCATAATATTAAAAAAAATGGGGATAACTTTACTGTTGTCTTATTTTTTAATTAAAAAAAGTGTAATTTTTTCACAAAAAAAGTGCGCTTGTAAGACCGCTGCGCAAATACTGCGTGACAGAAAGTATTGCAACGATCGCCATTTTATTCTCTAGGGTGTTAGGATAAAAAATATATATAATGTTTGGGGGTTCTAATTAGAGGGAAGAAGATGGCAGTGAAAATAGTGAAAAACAACATTAGAATTGCTGTTTAACTTGTAATGCTCAACTTGTAATACCAACGGCCACCACCAGATGGCGCCAGCTCACATCTGGTGGTAATAACTTGTAATACCAACGGCTCACCACCAGATGGCTCCAGCTCAAAAAAAAAAAAAAAAAAATTTTTTTTTTTTTTTTTGCCCCCCCTTCCAATTCAAGTCGCCAGGACCCTATTTCTAGTCGCCATGGCGACCTGGCGCCCGGGATTTGTCGAGCCCTGTGTTAAAGTATGGCCGCCGTTCCCGCTTCGAAATTCAAAATGTTTACGTTGGTTGCGTAAGACGTCCGTGAATAGGGATTTACGTCGTTTACGTCCACGTCGAAATCAATAGGCCCGTGCGGCGTACTTAGCCGCAATGCACACTGGGAGATGTAGGCGCCCGGCGCATGCGCAGGTGAGAAAAGACGTCAATCACGTCGGGTCAAGCCTCATTACCTTTAAACACGCCCCCTCTGACAAATTTGAATTAGGCGCCCTTACGCCCGCCCGCTTTAGGCTACGCCGCCGTAACTTAGCAGGCAAGTACTTTGAGAATCAAGTACTTGCCTCTCTAACTTACGGCGGCGTAGCCTAAACACGCTAAGCTACGCCGCCGCAACTTTGCACCATACTCTCTGAATCTACCTACAGGTGTGCTGCATTCACATGTGCTGAAAGGAGGAGACAACAGAGAGACTAACTCATCAGTCTGTTGCTGTTCCTTCAATGTCCAATCACAGGCTGGAGGTGGGGAGGTGACCAAGTTGAGTTGCTTTACAAGTCAAGTCACTTGGACAGGGCTGTGCTGCTTGGCCTAGCTGCTAAATCTTAGGACTGGATGGACAGAAATACAAATCCTTTGCAATGCAAAACATCTCCCACACACAGCGGAACCTCGGATTGCGAGTAACGCGGTTAACGAGCGTTTCACAATACGAGCGCTGTATTTAAAAAAAATCGTGACTCGGTTTGCGAGTGTTGTCTCGCAACACGAGCAGGATTCAGGCCAAAGCGGCGTGCAGTACCGCGTTTGGCCTGAGGTGGGGCCAGCGACGTTTCGGAAACCCCCGGATGGTCCCCAGGGCCCCTTACAGGCCCGGCTGGCCCCCCTCCCGTTTTTTTTTTATATTTATTTATTTTTTGCATTAAACCTGTAAGGGGCCCAATGGTCCCCAGAGCCCCTTACAGGCCCGGCCGACCCCCCTCCTGTTTATTATCTTGCGTCAGGAGAGATGAGATTACACTTGTTTTTTTTTTCGTCAGCACCCCTCCCGGTTCTCTGCTCCAGGGGGGCCCTGCCTAAAGCTGTGTAAGGGGCCCCCAATTTGTGATGGCTGCCCTGGCTCAGTGTACTCTGGTGTGAGGTAAGCGCTCTGTGAGCATTAACCACTGTTAAACGTGTCTCTACAAAGTATTGACTTTAGGGGGGTGAATAGTTTTGCACATTGACTTTTTCTGTTATTTTGTCCTATTTGTTGTTTGCTTCACAATAAAAATAAAAAAAAACATCTTCAAAGTTGTGGGCGTGTTCTGTAAAAATTAAATGATGCAAATCCTCAAACAATCTATGTTAATTCCAGGTTGTGAAGCAACAAAACGCGTAAAATTCCAAGGGGGGTGAATACTTTTGCAAGGCAACTGTAATGTTTGGGGGTTCTGAGTAATTTTCTAGCAAAAGAATGATGATTTTTACATGTAGGAGAGGAATGTCAGAATTGGCCGGGTAGGCAAGTGGTTAACCACTTGCCGACCGCCGCACGGCGATATACGTTGGCAGAATGGCACGGGCAGGCATATGGGCGTACCTGTACGTCCCTTTAAGTTTGCCGCCCAGCGGGCGCACGTGCATCTGCCGCGTGCCTCGTGAGTGCGCCTGTGGGTCCCGGGAACTCGATTGTTCCCGGGCGGCCCGCGATTGCGGTCAGCAAAGGCAGAACAGGGGGATCCCTTTGTAAACAAGGCATTTCCCTGTTCTGCCTAGTGACCCATCAGGGATCTACTGTTCCCTGTGATCAGGAACAGTGATCGCTGACGTGTCACTGGTAGCTCCTCCCCCTAACAGTTAGAATCACTCCCTAGGACACACTTCACCCCTTTCAGCGCCCCCTAGTGGTTAACCTCTTCACTGCCAGTGTCATTTTTACAGTAAACAATGCATATAGCACTGATCGCTGTAAAAATGAGAATGGTCCCAAAAATCTGTCCGATGTGTCCACCATAAAGTCGCACTCATGATAAAAATCGCATATCGCCGCCATTACTATTAAAAATAATAATAATAATAAAAATGCCATAAAACTACCCCCTATTTTGTAGACGCTATAACTTTTGCGCAAACCAATCAATAAACGCTTATTGCGTTTTTTTTTTTTTACCAAAAATATGTAGAAGAATACGTATCGGCCTAAGCTGAGGAAAAAAAATAGCTTTTTAAAAAAAAAAACGGGGATATTTATTATAGCAAAAAGTACAGTATATTGCTTTTTTTTCAAAATTGTCGCTCTATTTTTGTTTATAGCACAAAACATAAAAATCGCGGAGTCGGTCGCCGCCGGTGTCCCGCGATCGGTCACAGGAGCTGAAGAACGGGGAGAGGTGAGTGTAAACAAACCTTCCCCGTTCTTCTCTGTGGCTTGTCACTGATCGTCCGTTCCCTGTCACACGTCCAGTCACGCCCCCTACAGTAAAAAAAAAAACACAATAGGACACACTTAACCCTTTCAGCGCCCCCTAGTGGTTAACCCCTTCACTGCCATTGTCATTTTCACAGTAATCAGTGCGTTTTTATAGCGCTTTTCGCTGTGAAAATGACAATGGTCCCAAAAATGTGTCAAAAGTGTCCGATGTGCCCGCCATAATGTCGCAGTCCCAAAAAAAACGCTGATCGCCGCCATTACTAGTAAAAAAAATAAAAAAAATAATAAAAATGCCATAAAACTATCCCTATTTTGTAAACGCTATGGGCCAGATTCTCAAAAGAGATACGACGGTGTATCTCCAGATACACCGTTGTAGCTCTGTTTTTGGCACCGGGTACCTATGCGTCTGATTCCTAGAATCATTTACGCATAGATACGGCGTAGATCCGACAGGTGTAAGTCACTTACACCGTCGGATCTTAGATGTAATTCTACGTTGGCCGCTAGGTGGCGTTTACGTTGATTTCTCATTGATTTCTCATTTGACTATGCAAATGAGCCTGATACGCCGATTCCCGAACGATTTTGCGCCGCCTCGTCGTCGTTTACATCGTTTCCGTAAGCGTAAGGTTACCCCTGCTATATGAGGGGTAACCTTACGTCAGTCCGCCGTATGCCATGTTAAGTATGGCGTCGGGTCAGCGTCATCTTTTTTCGTCGTTTACGTCGTTTTACTAAGTCGTTCGCGAATAGGACTTTACGTCACGTCGGCTTCATTGGCGTTTTCCGTCATGAGCTGGAGCATACGCACTGGGCTATTTTAATGGCCGGCGCATGCACAGTTCGATCGGCGCGGGGGCGCGCTTAATTTAAATACAAGCCGCCCCCTTTGAATTACGCGGCCATGCGCCGGGCCATTTACACTACGCCGCCGCAAATTACGGAGCAAGTGCTTGGAGAATACGGCACTTGCTCCAGTAAGTTGTGGCGGCGTAGTGTAAATGGCTTACACTACGCCGCCGCTGATTCTATGTGAATCTGCCCCTATAACTTTTGCGCAACCCAATCAATAAACGCCTATTGCAATTTTTTAAACCAAAAATATGTAGAAGAATACGTATCGGCCTAAACTGAGGAAAAAATTGTTTTTTTTTTATATTTTTGGAGATATTTATTATAGCAAAAAGTAAAAAATATTGCATTTTTTTTTTAAATTGTCGCTCTCTTTTTGTTTATAGCGCAACAAATAAAAACCGCAGAGGTGATCAAATACCACCAAAAGAAAGCTCTATTTGTGGGGAAAAAAGGACGTCAATTTTGTTTGGGAGCCACGTCGCACGACCGCGCAATTGTGAGTTAAAACGACGCAGTGCCGAATCGCAAAAAAAGTGACCCGGTCATTTTGCAGCCAAATCCTCTGGGGCTGAAGTGGTTAAAGCGGGAGTTCACCCGAAAAAAATGTTTTAACATTAGATTGAGGCTCATTTTGTGAAGGGGAATCAGTTTTTTTAAAATCGAAGCAGTACTTACCGTTTTAGAGAGCGATCTTCTCCGCCGCTTCCGGGTATGGTCTTCGGGACTGGGCGTTCCTATTTGATTGACAGGCTTCCGACAGTCGCATACATCGCGTCACGAGTAGCCGAAAGAAGCCGAACGTCGGTGCTGCTCTATACGGCGCCTGTGCACCGACGTTCGGCTACTTTCGGAAAATCGTGACGCGATGTATGCGACCGTCGGAAGCCTGTCAATCAAATAGGAATGCCCAGTCCCGCAGCCCATACCCGGAAGCGGCGGAGAAGATCACTCTCTAAAACGGTAAGTACTGCTTCGATTTAAAAAAAAACACCCGATTCCCCTTCACAAAATGAGCCTCAATCTAATGTTAAAAATGTACTTTTCGGGTGATCCTCCACTTTAAACATCATTAAAATTGGATTGTAAGAAACAATTGGGGGGGGGGGGGGCTGTTAACCTGGAATCCCCTCGATTTTGATAAGATATAAATCTGCCAATGCTTTCTTTCCTTTGTGTTTATAGAAATTGGCAATTTTTTCAGGCCTGGTACCCTCGGTATATTCACTTCTACCGGGGCGGCGATATCATTTTTATTGTCACGTCTTTATTCCTGAGCCCATATGGCGGTAATATGGGATTGTCGCTATCACAGCTTAAGCATGACTATGGGGGCTGATGAATGCCATGCATCTTATCCTACGTGCATATTTTTAAATAAAATTCACTTTTCATCTGCAGCTCTCCGTGCGGCCGCGAATGACAACACCCCCAATGTCTTCCTGCTTTTTAAAACGTATTAAGGAGCAACCTACAAACCCCCCCCCCCCCTTCCCGCGCCAGATTACCTCGATATTATCCCCGGGAAAAAAAAACTAAGAGGCCTTGTCAGAAATTGCAGTTGTCACAGTTTGATGCAAATGATTTTTAGGTGGTGTTCATCTGCAGCGCGATCATTTCACCGTCTAGGTATACATCACGGCGTGACATGTAAATTTCCTGCTACTCTGCTTTCATTTCTACAGGCGGCAATCAAATGAAAAGCGTTCAACCACACCGAAATGTATAAATAATTTTCATTCAAACATATTAACAGTCAAAATACGGGAATTTATCACGGAGCGCAGTGCGTTTAAAGGAGCAATAAAGATTTTACTTTTTAAACATATTCCTACTTAGAAAAGTCGTCTTGGGTAGTAAGTTGCAGCTTCGAGTACTTGGGAAGTCTGGTGATGGATGGTTTGGAAGAGTGCGGCAAAGTTTGGTTGTTGATGAGCTTGGTGCAAAGTCCCATCGTCCTCGCTATGTTATCGGCTAGGAAAGAGGACCTGTTCATGGAAAGGAGATGGATGGACCAGTGATGTCATTGGTTTCTAGCGAATGGATAGGCTGCATTCTCAGTGATGTCACCGGTCTCTAGTGAATGGATAGGCTGTATTCTCAGTGATGTCACTGGTCTCTAGTAAATGGATAGGCTGCATTCTCAGTGATGTCACCGGTCTCTAGTGAATGGATAGGCTGTATTCTCAGTGATGTCACCGGTCTCTAGTGGATGGATAGGCTGCATTCTTAGTAATGTCACCGGTCTCTAGTGAATGGATAGGCTGCATTCCCAGTGATGTCACTGGTCTCTAGTGAATGGATAGGCTGCATTCTCAGTGATGTCATTGGTTTCTAGTGAATGGATAGGCTGCATTCTCAGTGATGTCACCGGTCTCTAGTGAATGGATAGGCTGCATTCTCAGTGATGTCACCGGTCTCTAGTGAATGGATAGGCTGCATTCTCAGTGATGTCAACGGTCTCTAGTGAGTGGAGAGGCTGCATTCTCAGTGATGTCACCGGTCTCTAGTGAATGGATAGGCTGCATTCTTAGTGATGTCACCAGTCTCTAGTGAATGGATAGGCTGCATTCTCGGTAATGTCACCGGTCTCTAGTGAATGAATAGGCTGCATTCTCAGTGATGTCACCGGTCTCTAGTGAATGGATAGGCTGCATGCTCAGTGATGTCACCGGTCTCTAGTGAATGGATAGGCTGCATTCTCAGTGATGTCACCAGTCTAGTGAATGGATAGGCTGCATTCTCAGTGATGTCATTGGTCTGTAGTGAGGCCGGAGTTCAGGGGTCAGTAGTAAGTAAGGTGGAGTTAAGGGTAGGGTGACCAGACATCCCCAGTTTCAGGGGACAGTCCCCTGATTGAGGACACTGTCCCCGGACCAAGTCTGTCCCTGGTTTTGTCCCCAGATTGGATTTAATAGGGAGCAGGGGCAATTTCAAAGACAGTCAGTGCAGAATAATAAAAAAAAAAAATTAATTACACCCCCCCCCCCCCCCCCCGAGATCTGCCGTGCCTACTAGCATAGGGTAAGGTGACCAGATTTTTAAAATGAAATCCGGTGACATATTTTTTCTTCACTAGTAATGGTGGCAATCAGCGACTCTCTGCCCGTCACCGCCCGCCTCACAGCCTCTCAAGTCTTACTCTTCGGGCCCCGGCTACTACTGGATGGGGAGCGGAGGAAGATCACTCCGCCAGGGAAGGCAAGCAGATAGGCAGGTGGATGGCCAGGATTTGAGCCAAGGCAGAAGAACATGTGAGTGAAGCTGAATGGGCATGCGCCCGAAACTGAAGAAATATTCCCTCCGCTCCGACCAGCACATGATCATCAGAAAGGGGCACAGATAATGGGGAAAATACACCCCCCTATGCTAGTAGGCACGGCGGAGCAGGGGTGTGTAATTCAAATTTTTCTTTTTTTTATTCTGCACTGGACTTTGAAATTGCCCCTGCCCCCTATTAAATTCAATCTGGGGACAAATCCAGGGACAGACTTGGTCCGGGGACTGTGTCCTCAATCAGGGGACTGTCCCCTGAAACTGGGGATGTCTGGTCACCCTAGCATAGGGGGGTTGTATTTTTCCCATTATCTGTGCCCCTTTCTGATGATTATGTGTTGGTCGGAGCGGAGGGAAAATTTCTTCAGTTTCGGGCGCATGCCCATTCAGCTTCGCTCACATGTTCTTCTGCCTTGGCTCAAATCCTGGCAAACCACCTGCCTATCTCCTTGCCTTCCCTGGCAGAGTGATCTTCCTCCGCTCCCCACCCAGTAGTACCTGGGGCCCGAAGAGTAAGACTTGAGAGGCTGTGAGGCGGGCAGCGACGGGCAGAGAGTCGCTGATTGTTGCCATTACTAGTAAAGAAAAAATCTGTCCCCAGATTTCATTTAAAAAATCTGGTCACCTTAGTTAAGGGGTCAGTAGTAAATGAGGTGGAGTTTAGGGGTCAGTAATAAGTGATGCAGAGTTTAGGGGTCAGTAGTAATTGAGGCAGAGTTCAGGGGTCAGTAGTAATTGGGGTATAGTTCTGGGGTCAGTAGTAAGTAAGGTGGAGTTAAGGGGTCAGTAATAAATGAGGTGGAGCTCAGGGGTCAGTAGTAAGTGATGTAGAGTTTAGGGCTCAGTAATAAGTGATGCAGAGTTCAGGGGTCAGTAGGAAGTGATACAGAGTTCAAGGGTCAGTAGTAAGGTGGAGTTCAGGGGTCAGTAGTAAATTAGGTGGAGTTCAGGGGTCAGTAGTAAGTGATGCAAAGTTCAGGGGTCAGTAGTAAGTGATGCAGAGTTCAGGGGTCAGTAGTAAGTGAAACAGAGTTCAGGGGTTAGTAGGAAATGAGACAGAGTTCAGGGGTCAGTAATAAGTGAGGCAGAGTTTAGGGGTCAGCAGTGAGGTGGATTTCAGGGGCAGTAGTAAGTAAGGTGGAGTTCAGGGGTCAGTAGTAAGTAAGGTGGAGTTCAGGGGTCAGTAGTAAGTTATACAAAGTTCAGGGGTCAGTAGTAAGTTATACAAAGTTCAGGGGTCAGTAGTAAGTAAGGTGGAGTTCAGGGGTCAGTAGTAAATGAGGTGGCATTCAGGGGTCAGTAGTAAATGAGGGGGAATTCAGGGGTCAGTAGTAAGTGATGCAGAGGGGGAGATCATAGGGGTGGAGGTATTCTTTGCTATGCAGTTGCACACATGCAAGGGGTGGGGAATGCCTCCGCTGCCTATGATTGACTGTCAGACAGGTTTGGACTGTATCCAAATGTAGCACCCTCTATCATAGGTAGGTTCTAGAGTAGGATTTTTGTGAGGTAAAGCTAGCAGTGTTGGTAAATTTAGGCAGGCCTATGCTTCAGGCTAGGCCTGCTTGTTTTGATCTGGGGGCAAGGAGTGGTTAGTGTAGCAGTGGGTGTGACCACCTGTGCTTTAGTTCTGAGGCACCTCCCCTGCTTCCAGGGAGAATGTTCTGGAAGAGGGGCAGGGCCTAGGACTGGAGTGGCAGGGAGCTCATGTGAGGAACCCTGACCAATCCCCAACTGGAATTGGCAGGGGGCAGGCCTCCCATATAAGCTGAGGTAACAGCTCACTGGGGAGGAGTTGTCGGCCAGAAGACATGGAGAATGGAGTGCTAGATAGCAGCAGAGGCCCCATCTGGGGGAGGTGCGAGGCCCAGCGGAGGAGCCCGGCAGAACTGGGAGGGAGCCTCATCCTTACACGGTCATGGAGGAGCTATGACTAAGTCATAAGCTATGACTAAGCACTAGTTTCAGTGCGAAATGCGTCATCAGTCAGGTTTATTTTGCTGTGACTTGTAGTGCTGTCCTTCTTTTAATAAAGGCTACAATTTGTTCAGAGTGTGGCTGTCCAGAGACAATCTTTGTTCCTGCTTTACGGTCATGGAGGAGGTCTCCTGGAACAGAGGGGCTGGAGAAGCTATTGGAAGGCATGTCCGGTTAAAGTTCTCCATCATGGACTCTGGGCAGGTGAAGGTTGGTGAGTGTGACACAGTGGATGTTCTGGAAGAGGCATGCCAGGGGAGCTGGGTGCAAGGCCAGAGGAGAGACTGTGGGATTCGTGTCAAATCGATGCGGCCTGAAGGCGCAGGATTTGCAGTCCGGGCTAGCTGGGATCTGTAGTCCACCAACTAAAGCTGCTAAATTACTAGGCTGCCGGGAAGAGGTACTGCAGACCTCTGGCCTAGTAACTACACAGCCAATTACGGACCATTGCAGCTAATTAACCACTTGCCGACCGCCGCATGTATATGTACGTCCACAGAATTGCACGTACAGACATATGGGCCATTTCCGCGGGTCCGATCGGGACCCCCCCCCCCCGCTACATGCAGAGGTCGGATACCCGCGGGGAGCGATTTCGGACGACTGCACGGCTATTCGTTTCTAGCCACCCCCTCGCGATCGCTCCCCAGAGCTGAAGAACGGGGAGAGCCGTATGTAAACACGGCTTCCCCGTGCTTCACTGTGGCGGCTGCATCGATCGAGTGATCCCTTTTATAGGGAGACTCAATCTATGACGTCAGACCTACAGCCACACCCCCCTACAGTTATAAACACACACTAGGTGAACCCTAACTCCTACAGCGCCCCCTGTGGTTAACTCCCAAACTGCAACTGTCATTTTCACAATAAACAATGCAATTTAAATGCATTTTTTGCTGTGAAAATAACAATGGTCCCAAAAATGTGTCAAAATTGTCCGAAGTGTCCGCCATAATGTCGCAGTCATGAAAAAAATCGCTGATCGCCGCCATTAGTAGTAAAAGAAAAAAAATATTAAAACTACCCCCTATTTTGTAAACGCTATACATTTTGCGCAAACCAATCGATAAACGCTTATTGCGATTTTTTTACCAAAAATAGGTAGAAGAATACGTATCGGCCTAAACTGAGGGAAAAAAAAATTGTATATGTTTTTGGGGGATATTTATTATAGCAAAAAGTAAAAAATATTGCATTTTTTTCAAAATGGCCGCTCTATTTTTGTTTATAGCGCAAAAAAAAAAAAACCGCAGAGGTGATCAAATACCACCAAAAGAAAGCTCTATTTGTGGGGAAAAAAGGACGTTAATTTTGTTTGGGAGCCACATCGCACGACCACGCAATTGTCTGTTAAAGCGACGCAGTGCCGAATTGTAAAAATGCCTTTGGGCATTTAGCAGCATATTGGTCCGGTCCTTAAGTGGTTAAAGCCCCAATCTGGGATTATTCAGAGTGACCCCCTTTTGTCAAAGTGAAGATGATGGGACAGAGATACACCTCTTAGGCCTCGTACACACGACCGAGAATCTCGTCGTAAAAGAAACGTTTTCCTCAACGAGGTTCTTGTCAAGCTTTCCTTGCATACACACTGTCAAGACAAAATCTCGTTGTTCTCAAACGCGTACGACGGCACTATAAAGGGGAAGTTAGATTCCACTGGCGCCACCCTTGGGACTGCTTTTACTAATCTCGTGTTACCGCATGTTAAGTAAAAGTTTGGTGAGAGACGATTCACCCTTTTTTGAGTCTGTTACAGCGTGACGAATGTGCTATCTCCATTACGAACGCTACTTTTACCGAAGGTGCGCTCCCGTCTCATACTTTATTTTGAGCATGCGCGGGTTTCTAAGCATACAGGCGAACGTGTTTCTCGTCGTAAACCAGCTCGACGAGAAACACGACCAGAGAATTGAGACTCTCAACGAGAAAAAAGAGAACATGTTCTCTTTCTTTCTCGTCGAGATCCGCAACAGTTTTCTCGATGAAAAACATACACACAACCATTTTTATTGGCAAAAATGCTCTGCATTTTTCTTCATGGATTTTGCAGAGGAAAACGGTCGTGTGTACGAGGCCTAACAGTTTACAGTGGAAGTTTTGTGCAGGAGGAGAGAAGTGCTGGGAGCAACAGTCTGCAGACTGGGCTGTGGTTCCCCAAGTAACCAGAGATAGTCACACACAAATCTGTTGCCATATGGGAGCTGCGGGAAGCATGTTCGGCATCCCTGGCAATGATGTCAGCAAGAACAGTTTGGCCACACCCACTGTTCGCTGCAGCGCACATAGGGCCAGATTCACAGAAGAGATACGATGGCGTATCTCCTGATACGCCGTCGTATCTCTGTGATCCGCCCGTCCTAACTATGCGACTGATTCATAGAATCAGTTCCGCATAGATAGCCCTAAGATCCGACAGGTGTAATTGACTTACACTGTCGGATCTTAGGATGCAATTCTAGGCCAGCCGCTAGGTGGCGATTCCATTGCGGTCGGCGTAGAATATGCAAATGACTAGTTACGGCGATCCACGAAGATCCGCGCATTCGTCGCAATCCCGTACGTCGTCGCTAGTCCTTTTTACCCGTCGCAAAGTTACACCTGCTTTAACATGGCTTATCTTTAGATCAGCCATGTTAAAGTATGGCCGTCATTCCCGCGTCGGATTTCGAATTTTTTTTTTTTGCGTAAGACGTCCGGGAATACAAAACGCTGTAACGCACGTCGCATTTAAAAAAAAACGTCGGGGCGCCGTAATTTTCGCGCAAAGCACGTCTGGAAATTTAAACACGGAGCATGCGCAGAACGTTCGGCGCGGGAACGCGCCTAATTTAAATGGTGCCCGCCCCATTTGAATAAGGCGGGCTTGCGCCGAGCGCATTTACGTTACACCCTGCCGCAAGTTTACAGGTAAGAGCTTTGTGAATCAGGCACTTACGCTGTAAACCTGCGGCGGTGTAACGTAAATGGGATACGTTACGCCGCCACGGAGTAACGTATTTCTCTCTGAATCTGGCCCCATAGTTACTACTCTCCCTGGGGCACCAAAAAGTGTCCCCACTCCCCAGGTCTTTTAGAATCCTATAGTGTATACTACGAGGGGGTTGGAATTGGCCCTGTGTCGGTAAAGTGTTCAGGTTTGGCTTAAAGAAAAGGTGGCGACCCTATGCACAGCACACATTGCATGTATGTCACTCAGGAACCTATAGCTGTGTACAGCTGCCTTCACACATGTACAGCGCCTTGCAAAAGTATTCACCCCCCTTGGCCTTTTCCGTGTTTTGTTGCCTCACAACCTGGAATTAACATGGATTGTTTGAAGATTTGCATAATTTAATTTAAAATGTAACATTTAAAAAAAAAAAATTATTGTGAAGCAAACAACAAATAGGACAAAATAACAGAAAAAGTCAATGTGCATAAGTATTCACCCCCGCCCCCCCCCCCCCCATAAGTCAATACTTTGTAGAGACACGTTTTGCGGCTATCACAGCTCCAAGTCGCTTTGGATAAGTCTCTATGAGCTTCCCACATCTTACCACTGGGATATTTGCCCATTCCACCTCCTTGCAAAACTGCTCCAGCTCCTTCAAGTTGGATGGTTTGCGCTTGTAAACATCAGTAATCTTTAAGTCTGACCACAGATTTTCTATTGGATTGAGGTCTGGGCTTTGATTAGGCCATTCCAACACATTTACATGTCTCCCCTTAAAAAAAACACTCAAGTGTTGCTTTAGCAGTGTGTTTGGGGTCATTGTCCTGCTGGAAGGTGAACCTCCGTCCTGGCCTCAAATCACACACAGAGTGGTGCAGGTTTTGCTCAAGAATATCCCTGTATTTATCACCATCTATCTTTCCCTCAACTCTGACCAGTTTCCCAGTCCCGGCTGCTGAAAAACATTCCCACAGCATGATGCTGCCACCACCATGTTTCACGGTGTGGACGGTGGGCCAGATTCACATAGGAGAGCGGCGGCGTAACGTATTGTAGATACGTTACACCGCCGCAATTTTTTATCGCAAGTGCCTGATTCACCAAGCACTTGCGATGAAAACCTACGCCCGCGGCCTCTGGCGCAAGGCGGGCCAATTTAAATGGGCGTGTGCCATTTAAATTAGGCGCGCTCCCGTGCCGGACCTACCGCGCATGCTCCGTTTCCGAACTCCCGTCGTGCATTGCGCGCCGTGACGTCATTTTTTCGAACGACGACGCGCGTAGCGTAATTCCGGATTCCCGGACGGCTTATGCAAACGACGTTGATTTTTAAATTTCGACGCGGGAACGATGGCCATACTTTAGACAGCAATACACTTGCTGACTAAAGTTAGGGCACCTAAAACGACGACTAACTTTGCGACGGGAAACTAGACTAGTGGCGACGTAGCGAACGCGAAAATCCGTCGTGAATCGCCGTAACTCCTAATTTGCATACCCGACGCTGGTTTACGACGCAAACTCCCCCCAGCGGCAGCCGCGGTATTGCAGCTGACAGTGTAGACAGGCAAACCAAGCAATTGCTTGGGGCCCCGAGCTAGAAAGGGGCCCCCAAGCTGGCTCATCTGTCTGCCTGCTGCTATGTTCACACTGCACCCCCTCCGCGATTATGTCAATGACAGCGCTGCAAGGCACAGGCACGCAGGGAGAGGCAAGCTATAGTGGCGATGGGGGTGGGGGGGCTGTGCTGGGTGCATGGTGACACACCGCTGCACGAACCATCCCCTCCTCTCACGGCGCGGCTGTGTCTGAGCGATCCCGATTCCCGCCCGGCGCCTGATATCAGGCAGACGGTAGACTGTAGGGGCGAGGCAAATCGATGGAAGGGGGGGTGTCGTGTGCAGGGTGACACACCGCTGCACCAACCACCCTCCCTCTCGCGGCCACCGCTGTGTGCCTGAGCGATCCCATCCCGGATATCACCCATGAAGCCGTGCAGAGAGAAGCCGCCTCCCCCTCCTCTGTTATTTGTACACAGGGGAGGGGGACCTCACCTGCTGTGCATGTGCCTCCGTAAGTGATCTGAGGTACTGAATGGGGGGGGAGGGGGTCCTGCACTGATCGGGGTAAACTGAAGGTAGGTGTCTGCACTGAAGGGGGATCTGCACTGAAGGGGGTACCTGAAGGAGGCTAAACTGAAGGTGGGTGTCTGCACTGAAGGGGGGCTAAACTGAAGGTGGGGTACCCTAAAGGGGGTTCTGCACTGAAGGGGGGTACCCTAAAGGGGAATCTGCACTGAAGGGGGGCTAAACTGAAGGTGGGTGTCTGCACTGAAGGGGGATACCCTAAAGGGGGGATCTGCACTGAAGGGGGTACCCTAAAGGGGGGCTAAACTGAAGGTGGGTGTCTGCACTGAAGGGGGGCTAAACTGAAGGTGGGGGGTCTACACTGAAGGGGGTACCCTAAAGGGGGATCTGCACTGAAGGGGGTACCCTAAAGGAAGGATCTGCACTGAAGGGGGGTACCCTGAAGGGGGGATCTGCACTGAAGGGGGGCTAAACTGAAGGTGGGGATCTGCACTGAAGGGGGTACCCTGAAGCGGGGATCTGCCCTGAAGGGGGGTACCCTGAAGCGGGGATCTGCACTGAATGGAGCTAAACTGAAGGTGGGGGATCTGCACTAAAGGGGGGTATCCTGAAGCGGGAAATTGCACTGAAGAGGGTAGCCTGAAGCGGGGATGTGCACTGAACGGGGCTAAACTGAAGGTGGGGGTCTGCACTAAATGGGGTCTAAACTGAAGGGGGGGTCAGTCTGTGATGGGGGGGTCAGTCTACGAAGGGGGCACCAGTGTGATGCGGGGTCAGTCTGTGATGGAGCACCAGTTTGTGATGGGGGATCAGTCTGTGATGGGGGTCAGTCTGTGATGGGGTGTCAGTCTGTGATGGGGGGGGTCAGTCTGTGATGGGGGGGTCAGTCTGTGATGGGGGCAGTTTGTAATGGGGCACCAGTCTTTGATGGGGGCACCAGTCTGTGATGGAGGCACCAGTCTGTGATGGGGGCACCAGTCTGTGATGGGGGCACCAGTCTGGTTCCTGTAGGCTTTGTGTGCGTTCGGGGGGGGGGTGGGGGGCCTCTATGTCCATTTTGCTTGGGGCCCCCAAATTCCTTCAAACGGCCCTGCCTAAAGGGACTGTGTATTAGTTTTATGTATATTTTATTTCTTTACTTATTTTGGTCGTGACTTTAAACAAAAAGATTATTGTAGCTTGTTTTAGCTAGGCAATATGGAGCATTGCATATTCTTATTCTGTAATCTTATCTTTAGCCAGGCTGCTTTTCATGTATGCTTCTGTTTCTGTTTGCCACCTGTTGTAGAAAGTTAATTGTTTACAAAGCTCAGTATCTCAAGCTGAAATAAAGACATGGATAAGTGAGTTTGAGGTGGAGGAACTTAACTGGCCTGCACCTCAACCCGATGGGTTGAATTAGAGTGGAGACTGTGAGTCAGGCCTTCTCGTCCAACATTAATGCCTGACCTCACAAATGCTCTTCTGGAAGAATGGTCAAACATTCCCATAGACACACTCCTAAACCTTGTGGACGGCCTTCCCAGAAGAGTTGAAGCTGTTATATCTGCAAAGGGCGGGGCCAACTCACTATTGAACCCTACAGACTATGGGCTAGATTCACATAGCCCGCCCTAACTTTGCGGCGGCGTAGCGTATCGTGTTTACACTACGCCGCCGTAAGTTAGCGAGACAAGTACATGATTCACAAAGTACTTGCCTGCTAAGTTACGGCGGCGTAGCCTGAAGTGAGCGGGCGTAAGGGCGCCTAATTCAAAATAGGCTGAGGGGGCGTGTTCTATGTTAATTTGTGTTGACCTGACGTGATTGCCGTTTTTTTTGGAACGGTGCATGCGCCGTCAGCCTACATATCCCAGTGTGCATTGCGGCAAAGTACGCCGCACGGGCCTATTGGTTTTGACGTGGACGTAAATGACGTAAATCCCTATTCACGGACGACTTACGTCCCCGCATTTCGACGCGGGAACGACAGCCATACTTAACATTGGCTACGCCACCTAGGGGGCATGTTTATCTTTAGGCGGCCTATCTCTTACGGAAACGGCGTAAATTTACTGTGACGGGCGGACGTACGTTCGTGAATAGGCGTATCTAGTCATTTACATATTCTACGCCGACCGCAATGGAAGCGCCACCTAGTGGCCAGCCTAATTATTGCACCCTAATATAGGACGGCGCAAGCCGTCGTATCTTAGATAGGTTTAAGTGTATCTCTGTTTGAGAATACACTTAAACATAGGTCGGCGCAGATTCCGAGTTAGGTCGGCGTATCTACTGATACGCCGGCCTAACTCTTACTGAATCTAGCCCTAAGACTGGAAAGCCATTAGAATTCATGTAAAGGTGTCCCAATACTTTTGGTAATATAGTGTGTATACAGTATCTCACAAAAGTAAGTACACCCCTCACATTTTTGTGAATATTTTCTTCTATCTTTTCATGCGACAACACTGAAGAAATGACACTTTGCTACAATGTTGTGTAGTGAGTGTGCAGCTTGTATAACGGTGTAAATTTGCTGTCCCCTCAAAATAACTCAACACACAGCCATTAATGTCTAAACCGCTGGCAACAAAAGTGAGTACACCCCTAAGTGAAAATGTCCAAATTGGGCCCAAAGTGTCAATATTTTGTGTGGCCACCAATATTCTCCAGCACTGCCTTAACCCTCTTGAGCATGGAGGTCACCAGAGCTTCACAGGTTGCCACTGGAGTCTCTTCCCCTCCTCCATGATGACATCACAGAGCTGGTGGATGTTGGAGATCTTGCGCTCCTCCACCTTCCGTTTGAGGATGTCCCACAGACGATCAATAGGGTTTAGGTCTGGAGACATGCTTGGCCAGTCCATCACCTTTACCCTCAGCTTCTTTAGCAAGGCAGTGGTCGTCTTGGAGGTGTGTTTGGGGTCGTTATCATGTTGGAATACTGCCCTGCGGCCCAGTCTCTGAAGGGAGGGGGATCATGCTCTGCTTCAGTATGTCACAGCCATTGCTGCAGTGCATGTAGACAGGAAGTGGCTGCAAAGAGGCTGCAGGAAATGTGCATCACTTAAATGTAACAAATGAAGAATTGTTTATGATATACATTGCAAAGAGAAAGATAAACGCCATCCAGTTCTGGTTCACATTTACTTCAAGGCCCCCCTGTCTTCCTGATACACTGACCCGTGATCCCAGGAGTGTCTGTATTTAGGGAAGAACTCCGCCTGCAGGCGTAGCGCTCCTCCATAGGCGGCCCCTTTAAATGCACTGGGAGCCTTCCCATCCCCGGGATTTTTTATTGCAGCTTTTTACTGGTATTCTTGCATGCCGTTTTTGTAATTCATTCTGAATCTTCCACTTAAACCTTTTTTTTTTCAATAGCGTGATTTTATTAGAGCCAGCTCACTGGACTTCCCCAAAAAGGTATTTAAGATCAAATAAAACTCAGAGCTTGGAAAAATATCATTACAATATGAAAGCAGTTAGGAAAACATTAGTACTGCAAAGTTTTATTTCAAATGCCTGAGCTTGCTATAACCCGGTTATTACATTTCCGGCGTCTCACGCGCCGATTCAATGGAAAGCCGTTTTTTTTTTTTTTAGCATTTGCAAAATCACAATAGGAATACAAATGTGTTGATTTCATTGTGTGTTGTGCCGGGTAAGAGGACGCTGGTGGTGGAGGAGATGTACTATCGTAGGGGCGTGACTAGAACCTTCAAGAAACCATGAAGGGCCCACCTGGCCCCCAACCTGGGGCCCTTTCCACTGATCCCGCGGGGCCCTTTACTCCTGTAGAGCCCTGGAGTTTAGTCAGGGAGCTCCTCACAAATTTACTTGCGAAGAGTAGTTATCCTGGTCGATTGATAGGGATCTATTGATTTCTCCCTAAACTTGGCCTTGTTGCACTTTTCTCTTCTACCATAGTACCCATCCCATCAACAGATTCAGCGTGTCACTTGCCACCCATCCCGTCACCAGATTTAGCGTGTCACTTGTCACTAGATATGTGCATTCCCGTTCGTACGAATGTTATTTTCGTACGAAAATGTTCATTTTCGTACCCGCAGAATTAGGGTTGTCCCGATACCACTTTTTTAGGACTGAGTACGAGTACCGATACTTTTTTTTAAGTAGTCGCCGATACCGAATACCGATACTTTTTTTTAAATGTGTCCCCAAATGCAGCCATGTCCCCCCACAGATGCAGCCATGTCCCCCCCATATCCAGCCATTGTCTCCCCCCTTATGCAACCATTGTCTCCCCCCATTATCCAGCCACTGTCTCCCCACATATGCAGCCATGTCCCCCATATCCAGCCATTGTCTCCCCCCATGCAGCAATGTCTCCCACCATATCCAGCCATTGTCTCCCCCCCATATCCAGCCTTTGTCCTCCCCCATATCCAGCCATTGTCTTTCCCCATGCAGCAATGTCTCCCACCATATCCAGCTATTGTCTCCCCCCATATACAGCCATTGTCTCCCCCCATATCCAGCCTTTGTCTCCCCCCCCATATCCAGCCATTGTCTTCCCCCATATCCAGCCATTGTCTCCCATATGCAGACATTGTCTCCCCCCATATCCCCCTTACCTGCATCCGCGCTGCCGCCGACTGTTTAACACGCGTGGAGAGTGTAATGATTGGCGTCGCGCTGCGTACAGACACTCCCCCTTGCTCGGGATTGGACAGTTCACCCGAGCAAAGGGGGAGTGTCTATACGCGGCGCGGCGCCAATCATTACAGCTGTAATGATTCGTGCCGCGCTGCGTACAGACACTCCCCCTTGCTCGGGATTGGACAGTTCACCCGAGCAAGGGGGAGTGTCTATACGCGGCGCCAATCATTACACTCCCCGCGCGTGTTAAACAGTCGGCGGCAGCGCGGATTCGGCGGGATGCGACGTAGCGGCGGCGGAGGGGGGAGTATTCCATTTCGGTATCGGGGGTATTTGCGGGAGTACGAGTACTCCCGCAAATACTCGGAATCGGTCCCGATACGATACTAGTATCGGTATCGGGACAACCCTACGCAGAATAATGTGTACATACGAAAAAATTAAAGCACCAAAATACGAAAACAACGGGATTACGAATGAGCCGCATAACGAACAACCGCAAATACGAACGAACGATCTGACGAAAATACGACAAAACGAAAACGTCAAATAAGAACGAAAATTACATCTATAACAAAAGATTTGCATTCTGTATCCTGTTTGAATCCCCTCTCTGCTCGTATCCTCAGCCGTATGTTCACACGACATCCACAACAAAAGATTTGCACTCTGTATCTTGTTTGAATCCCTTCTCTGTTCGCACCCTCAGTCGCATGCTCACACGACATCCACAACAAAAGACCCGCACCCTGTATTTTGAATTCCCTTTTTCTGTTCGTATTTTGGATTCAACAGAATGTAAATCCCTTGCCACAGAAGTAATTTTCGTTCTTTTGAATGGGCAGTGAGTGTAGTTAGTGAAGCAGCTTCTCTTTTGTGCTGAGTAGTACAGTAAAGCCAAATAAACTTTTCTGTGGATTTTCATCTGAAGGGAGATCACTTGGCCAGACTTTTGAACCCAAAAATTGTTTTCTGATGGAGTTTAAAAACGAACAAATTTTCTGAGAACGAACGGAAAACGATCGTTTTTATGTTTGTTGTAAAAAAAGTCTGACCAAGTGTATGGGGCTTAATAATCGTTAATATGGATGAGCCGCGTGTTGAAAGTGCCGCGAATCCCGCGATATATTTACGAAAGTACAAAATGGCGAAAATCCTTTTTCTGTTCGTATCTTTAGTCGCATGCCCACATGACATCCACAACAAATTGTTATAGATGTCACACGACCGAAAACACGAACAGAAAAAGGAATCCAAAACACGGAATACAAATCATTGACGAAAATTCACGAAAATTATTGTCTAACAAGTAACGAACATGAATTAAACAGAATAACGAACCATCCCGCATGTACGAAAATAAAACGGTAACGAAAATACGAAACGATCGGAATACGAAAAAATCTCGTCGTACGGAAAACGAACGGGAACGAACAGGAAAACGGGCGTCTTACGAAAAAAAAAACGGAAACAAACCTACGGAACGATACGAAACAGACCAAAAAAAAACGAAAACATTTTCTGTGCACATTTCTACTTGCCACCCATCCCGTCACCAGATTAAGCGTGTCACTTGCCACGTCGCCTGTCACCAGATGCAGATTGTTACTTGCCAAGTCACCTGCCACACGTTACAGATTGTCACCTGCCACACGTTGCGTAATGTCACTTGCCACGTCACCTGCCACACGTTGCGGATTGTCACTTGCCACATGTTGCAGATTGTCACTTGCTACGTCACCGGCCACACGTTGCGGATTGTCTCTTGCCACGTCACAGATTATCACTTGTCACGTCGCCTGCCACATGTTGCGGATTGTCACTTGCCACATGTTGCAGATTGTCACTTACTGTGTCACTTTCCTGCTAAGGTGGTCTCTTGCAAGTCAGGCAGCAGATAACTAGCCGGGCGGTGAGAGATGATGTCATCTCTCTGCTCCCCCGCCTGACGGCTCCCTGATTGGCCAGATGTCTACTCATCCACGGAGCTGCCCGCTCTCTCGCCTGCATTCTCGGGGGGGGGGGGGCAATTTGTCTGGCTCTGGGGCCCCTGGTGAATGTGGGGCCCCTGGTCTGTGTCCAGTCATGCCCACTCAATAAGGCGCCCCTGCCGATGGCATCAGATGGCGGAAGTTGTGGGGGGGGGGGCTTGGCTACACATTTTAAGCCAGCTATGCCTCTTTCTCAAGCCAGTCATCATTGAGTGTCTTCAAGCATCACCGTCACCCCCCGAACTTCTGGCCACATGCGGCACTGCACACCCCAGAGGCTTGAATCCTGCTCGTCTTTGAGTCATCTTTCAACCATCTTTCCACGAACTCTCCTGTATTCTGACCTTCTGCTCTTTCTGGTAAACCTATGATTCTAATATTATTTTGGCGCATGCCATTCTCAAAATCATCCAATTTCTGCTGCCACATTGCTACCTGCCTCTCAGTTATCTGAAACATATTAATCATAGGAAACACGGTATCTTCCAAAGCTAACACTCTATTTTTAGTTTCAGTGATCCGCTCCTGCATACATTTCATGTCCTGTCTCAAATACATATTGTATTATGTGATTTTTGGTTGATATTCTGTCTCTTTCATTTAACATATACCTATGATAAAAAATTATAGACCCTTCATTTCTTTGTAAGTGGGCACCCAGAGGCAGAGGCATGATGGGATTTGTAGTTTTGCAACAGCTGGAGGTCCGCTAATTGCATATTTCTGCAGTAGAGCATCATCATATGACTGGTGTGGTGGTGATCAGGAATACTGACTGGTGACATAAATAAATACATTTTTTAAACTTTTTTTTTTTATCATTTTTTTCTTTTTTACATACTGGCCCATATTCTCTCTAAAAATCCGCGGGCTGCGCTTAAGGCACTTACACTCCGCTGTCCCAACTTACAGGAGCAAGTGTTGTATTCCCCAAACACTTGCTCCATAAGTTGGGACGGCGGAGTGTAAATGCCCCGGCGTAGCCTGGCGGATCTCCAAGGGGGCGGCTTGTATTCAAATTAAGCGAGCCCCCGATTCTAATGAACTGCGCATGCGCCGGGCTTCAAAAAGCCCAGTGCGCATGCTCCAGTTCTCGGCGGAAAACGTCAATGACGCCGACGTGTGCGTCATTGACGCAAAGTCGTATTCAAGAACGACTTACGGAAACGACGTACCCGACGAAAAAACACGACGCGGACCCGACGCCATCCGTAACATGGCCTACGTGGGACTTGCGGAAATGTACTCCTCATATAGCAGGACTAAATTTCCGCTTACGCAAACGACGTTAGCGACGGTTACGTGACGCAAACTCGTTCGGGAATCGGCGTAGAAGGATCATTTGCATACGCAAATGAGTCCTTCACGTAAATGCCATCTAGCGGCGGCCGGCGTCATTACATTTAAGATCCGCCAGTGTAAGTGACTTACAGATGGCGGATCTTAAGTGTATCTATGCGAAAATGATTCTAAGAATCAGTCGCATAGATACACGGGCCAAAAAAGGGAGATACGATGGAGTATCCTGAGATACTCCATCGTAACTTCTATGAGAATATGGCCCTCTGTCATCAGAGAGGTACAGTGTCACCATAGTGAGACTGCACTACTCTATGGGGGTAATTAGGGATTTTTTTTTTACACTGTTATTGCTTATACAGTGATGATCATCGTTATAAGCAAAAGTTTTACTGTCATAAAGGGCTTTCATTCATGACAGCTTGCTTACTGTTGTGATGCTGTGATTGGCTACAGATAATCACATGATACAAGGTGGCAGGTATCATGTGATAGCTGTTGGCCAATCACAGCATCACAATTGTGTAATAAAAGGCTTATACAAACCTCATGGATGGTCCTTGGTGTTGAGGAAATACCCTTTCCAAATCAATTTATTTGACATGTAAGGTTTTTGACCTGTTTATTATACGCCTAAGTTAATTTTGTACGTAAATGGTTCAATGTAATTTTGTACCCAATGCATTTATACTGTATTTTAAATTTTCAGAGGTGGTAACAGACCCTGATGAAGATTATAATTGATGCACTTTTTGAAACGTGTTGGACTCTTCCACTACTTACCATCTTTGGCAAACTGGATGGATGGTTCTAATTTATGTAGTAGGATTCCGCGACTTCTGTCAATTGTTGTGTAATTTATACAATGCATGTACATATGTGTTTTTTCTTGTGGTTACGTCCATAAGAATGTTGTTTTTATGATCTATTTTGTATCAATAAATATATTTTTTTATGTACAATTTAAACATTTTTGTATCAATAATTGCCTTTAAGATCCCACTTCAAGGTTATACTGTAGGGCCCAGATTCACAGACACTTACGCCGACGTATCTCCTGATACGCCGCGTAAGTGCACGGATGCGCCATTGTATCTCTGCGCCTAATTCTTAATAGAAGATACGCCTGAATTTTGGCCTCATCCGACCAATGTAAGTCTCCTACGCCATCGTATCTTGGGCGCATATTTACGCTGGCTGCAAGGGGCGCTTCCATTGATTTATGCGTTGAATATGTAAATGACCTAGATACGCCGATTCACGAACGTACTTACGCCCGTCGCAGTAATCTACGCCATTTACGAAAGGCGTACATCCGGCGTAAAGTTAAACCACCAAATAGCAGGTGTAAGTCATGTTAGGGTATGGACGTCGGAACAGCCGTCGTATTTTACGTTGTTTACGTAAGTCGTACGTGAATGGGGCTGGGCGTAGGTTACGTTCACGTCGTAGGCATTGAGCCGTCGTGTCTTAGGGAGTATATGCGACGTGATTCTGAGCCGTTCGTTCGGCCCTTCATTTACATGGGGTCACGCTTCATTTTAATACATCACGCCCACTTCCTTGCTACTTTGAATTAGGCGGGCTTACGCCGGCCAATTTACGCTACGCCGCCGCAACTTACGGAGCAAGTGCTTTGTGAATACTGGTCTTGCCTCTCTATGTTACGTCGGCGTAGCGCATATGAGATGCGCTACGCCGGCCAAAAGATGCGCCGCTCTACGTGAATCCGGGCCTATATCTTTAAATTTATTCAGGGATGATGGCAATTTACACGCCAACCTATATGATTCTATCAATTTTCTAAGCATCACAATAGTAAGCAACCTGCCATGAATGGAAGCCATTCATGACAGTTTTTCTTAAACGTAATCTAGTGATCATTATGATTGGACATATCGGATACCCCGGCTGCTCACAGTGGCTAGGTACCAAGCATAATGACACATCGGTCACGGGATCGCACCACTGAGTGCCCCTGGGTGTGCACCAGTATACATGTGTGTGCTAAGCAATGTACTAACATGTTTCTGAGAAAATAAGACCTACCCCTAAAAAAATACCTAGTTTAAAATGCTTGTAAAATCCTATAAACCACTCTATTACAGTAGTATATAATGTACAATGTGTTTGTTTTCTGTAATATAATTGCGGGGAAGAGAGCTCCAGTGGGTCACAGAAGCGCAGAGCGGCGCTATAACGAAGGTATTTGGCATAATTACAGTGGGGATCGAAAGTTTGGGCACCCCAGGTAAAAATTTGTATTAATGTGCATAACAAAGCCAAGGAAAGATGGAAAAAATCTCCAAAAGGCATCAAATTACAGATTAGACATTCTTATAATATGTCAAAAAAAGTTAGATTTTATTTCCATCATTTACACTTTCAAAATTACAGAAAACAAAAAAATGGCGTCTGCAAAAGTTTGGGCACCCTGAAGAGTTAATATCTTGTACTGCCCCCTTTGGCAAGTATCACAGCTTGTAAACGCTTTTTGTAGCCAGCCAAGAGTCTTTAAATTATTGTTTGAGGTATCTTTGCCCATTCTTCCTTACAAAAGTCTTCCAGTTCTTTGAGATTTCTGGGCTGTCTGTCACGCACTGCTCTTTTAAGGTCTATCCATAGATTTTCAATTATGTTGAGGTCAGGAGATTGTGAAGGCCATGGCAAAACCTTCAGTTTACGCCTCTTGATGTAATCCCCCGTGGATTTTGAGGTGTGTTTAGGATCATTATCCATTTGTAGAAGCCATCCTCTCTTTATCTTCAGCTTTTTCACAGATGACATCAAGTTACCATCCAAAATTTGCTGAAATTTTATTGAATCCATTTTTCCTTCTACTCGTGAAATGTTCCCTGTGCCACTGGCTGCAATACAACCCCAAAGCATGATTGATCCACCCCCATGCTTCACAGTTGGACAGAGGTTCTTTTCATTAAATTCTGTGCCCTTTCTTCTCCAAACGTCCCTTTGCTCATTCCGGCCAAAAAGTTATATTTTAACCTCATCGCTCCACAGAACTTGTTTCCGAAATGCATCAGGCTTGTCTATATGTTCATTTGCAAAGTTCAAACGCTGATTTTTGTGGTGAGGACATAGAAGAGGTTTTCTTCTGATGACTCTTCCATGAAGACCATATTTGTACAAGTATCTCTTTATAGTGGAATAGTGTACCACAACTCCAGTGTCTGCCAGATCTTTCTGGAGGGATCGTGCAGTCAAACGTGGGTTTTGAATTGCTTTTCTCACAATCCTGCGAGCTGTTCTGTCTGATATTTTTCTTGGTCTTCCAGATGTTGCTTTAACTTCCACTGTTCCTGATGACTGCCATTTCTTAATTACATTCCGAACAGAGGATATTGACATCTGAAAACGCTTTGCTATCTTCTTATAGTTTCTCCAGCTTTGTGAGCGTCAACTATTTTCAGTTTTAGTTTTCTAGACAACTGCTTAGAAGAACCCATGGTGCTGATTGTTGGGGCAAGGTCAGATGAGTCTGGGCATTTAAAACCTTTGAGATTGACATCACCTGGTCTTCCCAGACGATGATTGAGAACAATCCATGACTAGTGTTGCTCACGAATATTCGTATTGCGAATATTCGGCTCGAATATGGCATATTCGAGTATTCGCGATATATTTCGAATTTCGCGGTGAATATTCGCAATTCCGAATATTCACATTTTTTCAATTTTATTTTTAAAACAGATCACATCCTATCGACGTCTAAAAGCATTGCTGGTATGATTAGAGACCCTGGGCCGAGTAGCTAAGCTGAGGCGATCCTTTTATGTTGCCGAATATAAATAAAAAAAAAATGTGAATTTTCGCTAATGCGAATGCGAAAATGATTGCGAATTTTCGATAACTGTGGTAGGAGAACTCTGATTGTCTCTGATGCAAAAGGGGGGGGCTTTGTGTATGTTTCTGTTATGAATATTTGTATGTTTGATATTAATTTTTTTTGTAAGAAGGAAAAAATTGCGCATACCTTAAAAAAAGGGGAGAATACAGCAGCAACTCAAAAATGTTATACAACATAAATTAATACAAGACAGAAAATGGAGTCGCTCTACAAGAATAAAAAATATGTCTAGTGACAAGACATGTGGGCAAATTATAAAATAAGCAAGCGCAAATAACTTGTGAAATACACAGTGAAACAAATATATAAAGAAATATAGTCCCAATAATAGAAAAATAATCTTTCATAAAAATGTCTTTGATATGTGAAGTAAATAAAAAAAGTCCAAAGCATGCAGCATGAACGTGTTCAATCTTCAAGGTGTTTGATTGACAAACGGCTGTGACAGATGGATAGAGTAAAGAATCACCACCAATGCAAAACACTTTTTATTTTCTATTGTAAAATATCAAGAATATTCTGAGCCAATCAGAGTGCTCCTTCCGCATTTGCCGAATATTCGCAATTATTTTGTATTGTAAAATATCAAGAATATTCTGAGCCAATCAGAGTGCTCCTTCCGCATTTGCCGAATATTCGCAATTATTTTGTATTGTAAAATATCAAGAATATTCTGAGCCAATCAGAGTGCTCCTTCCGCATTTGCCGAATATTCGCAATTATTTTGTATTGTAAAATATCAAGAATATTCTGAGCCAATCAGAGTGCTCCTTCCGCATTTGCCGAATATTCGCAATTATTTTGTATTGTAAAATATCACAAATATTCTGAGCCAATCAGAGTGCTCCTAGCGCTGTTGTCGAAATTTCGCCATCAATATCGCATTCGCATTTTGCGAAATTTCGATAAAATATCACGAATATTCTGAGCCAATCAGAGTGCTCCTACCGCAGTTATCGAAAATTCGCAATTATTTTCGCATTCGCAATAGCGAAAATTCGCAATCATTTCATTTCGATAAAATATCACGAATATTCGAATTTAGCGAATATATCTTGAATATTCGACTATATATTCGAGATATATCGCAAAATCGAATATGGCGTATTCTGCTCAACACTATCCATGACACCGGCAGGTCTCAGCTTTGCAAAGGGGGCAGTGCATGCTATAAATTCTGCAGGGTGCCCAAACTTTTGCAGATGCCATTTTTTTATTTTCTGTAATTTTGAAAGTGTAAATGATGGAAATAAAATCGAACTTTTTTTGACATATTATAAGAATGTCTAATCTGTAATTTGGTGCCTTTTGGAGATTTTTCCATCTTTCCTTGGCTTCGTTATGCACATTAATACAAATTTGTACCTGGGGTGCCCAGACTTTCGATCCCCACTGTATATTACAGAAACAAACACATTGTACATTATATAATACTTTAATAAATTGTAGGATTTTACAAGCATTTTAACTCAGTTCACACTGGAGATTCTTGACAGGCAGGGAGGGAGAGGGGGAGAGAAGACAGCACATTACATGGTAAGACCTACCCTGAAAATAAGCCCTACTGTGTCTTTTGTTGCCAAAATTAATATAAGACCCGGGCTTATTTTCGTGGGAAACACGGTAGTATTTTGCTGAGCCTGGAGCTGCCGCCCGCCTGCAGTAAATGTACTGTGGGCAGGCGGAAAATTGTTAAACAAAAAAAAGCGTCATGGTGTCCTTCCTAAATTCAATACCAGACCCTTTTAGTCTGATATGGATTGTTAAGAGCATGCAAACAAAAAAAAAATGTGTGCTGTCCTCCCCAAATTCCATACCAGGCCCATATCAGAGTACTCAATCTGGGTGGCCAGGAAAGGAGGAGGGGTGAGACTGCAACCCCTTCCCTGAGCTATACCGGGCCACGTGCCCTAAAAATGGAAGGGTACCTTGTCAGGGGGGGGACGCTATTTTAATGAGGACAAGGGCTTTTTCTTCACAACCCTGGCCCAGTGGTTGTGGGAGTTTGCGGCTGGGGGGGCTTTTTGGAATCTAGAAGCCCCTTTAAAAAAAAGGGGGGGGGCCCTGAATTATGCGTTGATCTGCCTGGAGTTCACTTGTAGATAATAAAAGTCAAATTGGTCTTTCTGTATTCATATCAGAAAATGTGACACATTTCTGGAATCCCTTTCCGAAAATAACACAATCCTAACTCATAGGCGGCCACTGCTTCCTTCTGCGGGAAAAAATCTGGTTATTTATTAGATATTTTAATGTCACCATTAGATTAGACGGCCCGAAATGAGGCGGGTAAGAGTCATGAATAAGGACAAGTCTAGGGGAAATATGCATTTAGCACAGAGCAAAGCGGACGCCAGTTACGGAACGCTCTTCGGGTTTGGAGATGAATTGCTAAAATTCAGGTCACTAGTAATTTATCTGATCCCCCTCTATGAAAAAATAAAAAATCTTCTTTGGCAACTTTCATATGTGAGAATTTCTGGGAATATTTCTTCACGTTGACCTCCGATGCCCTCTTCTCCGCATTATCAGAATGAAATTTATCCAGCTAATGTAAAACTTTGAGAGCGTCACACAAATCCTATAACATCTGTCACCCGATTCGCGCCTCTGTGAAATGTTTGCACACTCTCCCTTGCTGCGCTATATAATAGAAAAGATACAATTTATCTCTCAAAGTTTCCCAGAAAAAGTTTTGTTTGAAGATCATAACCCCAAATCTATGACAGTGATATGAAATGTACATTATGGTCAAGGAGCAATCTAAACGTAAATAGGTGAAGATTGATATATGAAATTATCTATCTATCTATCTATCTATCTATCTATCTATCTATCTATCTATCTATCTATCTATCTATCTATCTATCTTCTGTATCTATCTATCTATCTTCTGTATCTATCTATCTATCTTCTGTATCTATCTACCTATTTTTGGAGAATAAGTTTACCTGTTTTGCTGCCAGAGTTGTTTTTGTGGGTTTTTTTTTTTTGCACATGTTTAAAAAACGACTCAGCCCCCCAGCACATCCAATTAGATGGAGGCCCAGCCCAAGCACATCCATCTAGATTGATGCCCAGCTATAGTAGATCCAACTATATAGAGGTCCAACCTCAGTACATCCAACTAGATTAGGGGTCTCCAAACTATGGCCCTCCAGTTGTTTAGGAACTAGATGGAGGCCTTGCTCCAGCACATCCAACTAGATGGAGGCCCAGACCCAGTACATCTAACTAGATGGAGGCCCAGCTCCAGCACATCCAACTAGATGGTGGCCCAGCCCCAGCACATCCAATTAGTTGGAGGCCCAGTCCAAGCACATTAATCTAGATGGATGCCCAGCTATAGTAGATCCAACCATAAAGAGGTCCAACCTCAGTACATCCAACTAGATCAGGGGTCTCCAAACGATGGCCCTCCAGTTGTTCAGGAACTAGATGGAGGCCCAGACCCAGTACATCTAACTAGATGGAGGCCCAGCTCCAGCACATCTAACTAGATGGAGGCCCAGCTCCAGCACATCCAACTAGATGGAGGCCCAAACCCAGTACATCTAATTAGATGGAGGCCCAGCCCCAACACATCCAATTAGATGGAGGCCCAGCCCAAGCACATCCATCTAGATTGATGCCCAGCTCCAGTAGATCCAACTATATAGAGGCCCAGCCTCAGTACATCCAACTAGATCAGAGGTCTCCAAACTATGGCTATAGTTGTTCAGGAACTACAATTACCATCATGTCCAGTCATGTCTGTGAATGTCAGAATTTTACAATGCCTCATGGGATGTGTAGTTTCCGCAACAGCTGGAGGGCCATAGTTTGGAGATCCCTGAACTACATAGAAGTCCAGCCCCAGGACATCCAACTAGATGGAGGCCAAGCTCTGACACGGGATATCTAACTAGGAGGCGCAGCCCCAGTACATCCATATAGGTGGAAGCCCAGCTTGAGTACATCCAACTAGATGGAAGCCCATCTTCAGTACATCCAACTAGAGCAGGGGTGTCAAACTGGCGGCCCTCCAGCTGTTGCAAAACTACAAGTTCCATGAGGCATTGCAAGGCTAACAGTTACAAGCATGACTCTCACAGGCAGAGGCATGATGGGACTTGTAGTTTCGGAACAGTTGGAGGGCCGCCAGTTTGACACCCCTGAACTAGACAGAGGCCCAGCTCCAGTACACTCAATTAAATGGGGGCCCAGCCCCAGAACTTCCTTCCAGATGGAGGCCAACCTCCTGTAGATCCAACTAGATGGAGGCCAGCCTCAGTACATCCAACTAGATGGAGACCCAGCCCCAGTATGTCCAACTAGATGGAGGCCATGCTCAAGCACATCCAACTAGATGGAGGCCCAGTACATTTAACTAGATAGAGGCCCAGTTCCAGCACATCTAACTAGATGGAGGCCCAGCCCCAGCACATCTAACTAGATGGATGCCCAACTCCAGCAAATCCAATTAAATAGAGGTTTTGCCAATTAGATGGATATTTTGGAAATCCAACTAGATGGAGGCCCAGCTCCAGCACATCCAACTAGATGGAGGCCCAGCCCCAGCACATCTAACTAGATGGATGCCCAACTCCAGCAAATCCAATTAAATAGAGGTTTTGCCAATTAGATGGATATTTTGAAAATCCAACTAGATGGAGGCCCAGCTCCAGCACATCCAACTAGATGGAGGCCCAGCCCCAGCACATCTAACTAGATGGATGCCCAGCTCCAGCACATCTAACTAGATGGATGCCCAGCTCCAGCACATCTAACTAGATGGATGCCCAGCTCCAGCACATCCAACTAGATGGAGGCCAAGACCCAGTGCATCCAACTAGATGGAATCTCAGCCCCAGCACATCCAACTAGATAGAGGCCTAGCTCCAGCACATCCAACTAGATGGAGGCCCAGCCCCAGCACATTCAATTAGATGAAGGCCAAGACCCAGTACATCCAACTAGACGGAATCTCAGCCCCAGCACATCCAACTAGATGGAGGCCCAGCTCCAGCACATCCAACTAGATGGAGGCCAATGGAATGGTTTACATCAAAGCATATGCATGTGCTAGAATGGCCCAGTCAAAGTCCAGACCTAAATCCAATTGAAAATCTGTGGCAAGACTTGGAAATTGCTGTTCACAGACGCTCTCCATCCAATCTGACAGAGCTTGAGATATTTTACAAAGAAGAATGGGCAAAAATGTCCCTTTCTAGATGTGTAAAGCTGGTAGAGACATCCCCAAAAAGACATGCAGCTGTAATTGCAGCGAAAGGGGGTTCTACAAAGTATTGACTTAGGGGGGCGCCATACACATACACGCCACACTTTTTTCATATTTATTTGTATACCATTTGGAAAACCATTTATCATTTTCCATCCACTTCACAATTATGTGCCACTTTGTGTTGGTCCATCACATAAAATCCCAATAAAATACATTTAAGTTTTTGGTTTTAACATGACAAAATGTGGAACATTTCAAGGGGTGTGAATACTTTTTCAAAGCACTGTATAAGATCCTGCCTAAGAACACATGGAGTCCCAGATCAGACCAGTGGTAACTGTAGCATGGTCTTCATCTGAAGCCCTGGTCTGTGACATGAATGCAGACACCAGTGAAGACCCAACAAGGAACCTGGCCTCCTCAACCCAAAACTCATCAATTCCTTATGACTGTAGATCATGGGTCTTCAAACTACGGCCCTCCAGTTGTTCAGGAACTACAATTCCCATCATGTCTGTGAATGTCAGAGTTTTACAATGCCTCATGGGATGTGTAGTTCCGCAACAGCTGGAGGGCCATAGTTTGAGGATCCCTGCTGTAGATGTTCTTTAACATAACCCAGTGAGGAGCACATCATGTTGTGCTGCTTAGAATGATCATTAAAAAAAAAAAAATCAAGCTTATGGTTATCTCTGAATAAGAGTTATTTCTAAATTGATGTGTCCTTTATTTTCATTATTGAACTTTGTATTAAAATTATACGCCGTGTGAAATCTCTGCAGGAACTGGATTAATAGACTTTGACCAATGCTTGGCTTTAGTCATGGAGGATTATTTCTCTGCATTATATATGACCAATGGATACCTTGTTACCTATCTGTGTAACCTTAGCACCTGAGCTTCCAAAATATAAATCTCTGTGTAAAGTGTGTTTTGCTTTTGGGTGTGACTTGGGTGTGATAGTGGAAGAAGAATAAATGCTGGAAAAATAAACTGTAGGATGGGGGTCGTCAACCTACGGCCCGCGATCCACACCTGGCCCGCCAAAACTTATCGTCCGGCCCTTCAGTGCACGTGATGAATTCACGTGCACCCGGCCCGTGGGCATTTTAACCCCTCCACGTCAACTGTACACAAATATGTTACCTGGGGTTGTACCATGGTGATGTAGCTGCATGCATTACATCGGTGCTGTTTTTTAGTGCCGACAGTTGGCTTTCATGGGATAACCACCGATGTGGCTAAAGCCTCGTACACACGATCAGTCCATCCGATGAGAACAGTCTGAAGAAGGTTAACCGATGAAGCTGACTGATGGTCCGTCGCGCCCACACGCCATCGGTTAAAAAAACGATCGTGTCAGAACGCGGTGACGTAAAACACAACAACGTGCTGAACAAAACGAAGTTCAATGCTTCCAAGCATGCGTCGACTTGATTCTGAGCATGCGTGGATTTTTAACCGATGGTTGTGCCTACTAACGATCGGTTTTGACCTATCGGTTAGGAATCCATCGGTTAAATTTAAAGCAAGTTGGCTTTTTTTTAACCGATGGTTAAATAACCTATGGGGCCCACACACGATCGGTTTTGACCAATGAAAACGGTCCATCAGACCGTTGTCCTCTGGTTAACCTATCGTGTGTACGAGGCCTAAGAAGCCATTTGGCTGTTATCCCAAGCAGCGAGAGGGGGGACCCCCCCTTCCTGACGGCTTTCGCGGCCCGCCCGGGCTCTCCCGGAGACCCGGACCAAGCCGGAATAGGGCTTTGATCGGGTCTCAGATCTAGTAACCCGGAACCGATGTCATGACAACACTTCCGGTTTACAGAAGGCTTAAAGGCGCCAAATCGAAAAAAATTACAGTATTCAAAACTGCCAAACTTTGCGTTTTGAATGCTGTTCAAAAGTGCAAAGGAGGGATTTGGGGCCCTTAAGACCCCAAATCCATCCATGAAGAGGACCTGTCACTGCCAGTTACTGTCACAAGGGATGTTTAAATTCCTTCTGACAGCAATAAAAGTAATCAGATTTTTTTTTCAAAGGGACAGTGTAAAAAAATAAGATCTTTTTTTTAAAGTGCCCTATCCCTCTGTGCTTACACAGCTGGTAGGGGGACTATATGATGTGCTGGGGGGGCTGTGTAATATGCAGGGGGGCTATGTAATGTAAATGGGTCCAGAGGTATAGGGGCTGTGTAATGTAAAGGAGTCCAGAGGTACAGGGGCTATGTAATGTAATGGGGACCAGAGGTGCAGGGGGCTGTGTAATGTAAAGGGGGCTGTGTAATGTAACGGGGGACAGAGGTGCGGGGGCTGTGAAATGTAAAGGCTTCCAGAGGTGCAGGGGCTATGTAATGTAAAGGGGTCCAGAGGAGCGGGGGGCTGTGTAATGTAAAGGGGGCCAGAGGTATGGGGGCTGTGTAATGTAAAGGGGGCCAGAGGTGCAGGGTATTGTGTAATGTAAAGCGGACTGTGTAATGTAAAGGAGGCTGGAGGTGCAGGGGATTGTGTAATGTAAAGGGGACTGTGTAATACAAAGGGGTCCAGAGGTGTGGGGGCTGTGTAATGTAAAGGGGGCCAGAGGTGTGGGGGCTGTGTAATGTAAAGGGGGTCAGAGGTGTGGGGGCTGTGTAATGTAAAGGGGGCCAGAGGTGTGGGGACTGTGTAATACAAAGGGGCCTAGAGGTGTGGGGGCTGTGTAATGTAAAGGGGGCCAGAGGTATAGGGGCTGTGTAATGTAAAGGGGGCCAGAGGTGTGGGGACTGTGTAATACAAAGGGGCCTAGAGGTGTGGGGGCTGTGTAATGTAAAGGGGCCTAGAGGTGTGGGGGCTGTGTAATGTAAAGGGGGCCAGAGGTATAGGGGCTGCGTAATGTAAAGGGGGCCAGAGGTGTGGGGACTGTGTAATACAAAGGGGTCTAGAGGTGAGGGGGCTGTGTAATGTAAAGGGGGCCAGAGGTGGGGGGGGGCTGTGTAATGTTATCTTCATTTATTAGCAGGTGAGTGCGGCCCTCCATGCATTCACATAAATTGAATCCGGCCCTTAAGTGGAAAAAGGTTGCTGACCCCTGTTGTAGGAGGAGGAAGCAGTGCTGGGTCAGCAAGCTATATATTGGGTTACAGTGAACACCTTATCAGATAGTGGAGAAGGAAGCAGTGTTTGGTGTGTAAACTATAAGGTGACAGTGAAGCTGATTTACTAAAATATGTCAGCCAATCAGCATCTAACTTCAGCTTGTTCAATGAAGCTTTGACAATAAATACTGAAAGCTGATTGGTTCCTATGCAGAGCTGCACCAGATTTTGCAATCTACAGTTTTAGTAAATCAACCCCTATGTGTCCCTTGTCAGATAATAAAGGAGGAAGCTGTGCTGGATTAATAAGCTATATTTAGGTAAAAAAACAAACATTTATAATCACAGATAATGGAGGTGAAAGCCGAGCTGGATTAATAGTAAGCTATATTTAGGATAAAAATCTATTATATTGACAGGTAGTGGAGGAGGAAGCAGTGCTGGATTATTAGTAAACTATTTTTAGGATTGAAAAACAGGTATATTGATAGATAGTGGAGGAGGAAGCAGTGCTGGATCAGAAAGTTATATATTGGGTTACAATGAACACCTCATCAGATAGCGGAGAAGGAAGCAGCCTTGCATCAGTAATTGAGCAGTGTGCGATAGCAGATAGTGGAGGAAGAAGCAGTGCTTGGAGTGTAAGCTATACAGTGACAGTGTGTCCGTTGTCAGATAGTAAAGGAGGAAGCGGTGCTGGATCAATAAACTATATATTTAGGATAGAAAAACAATAATATTCACAGATAGTAGAGATGAAGCAGTGCTGGGTTTATCTGGATTGTTAATAAACTATATTTAGGATAAAAAAGCAATTACAGTATAATGACAGATAGTGGACGAGGAAGCAGCTCTGTATTAATAAGTGATATATAAAGAATTAAAATAATGTATATTGACAGATATTTTAGGAGGAAGCAGTGCTGGACTAATAATAATAAGCAATATCTAGGATTGAAATAATGTATATTGACAGATAGTGGAGGAGGAAGCAGTGCTGGACTTATAATAAGCGATATATCAGAATAAAATAATGTATATTGACAGATAGTGGAGGAGGAAGCAGTACTGGACTAATAATAATAAGCAATATATTGGATAAAAACAATGTATATTGACAGATAGTGGAGGAGGAAGCAGTACTGGACTAATAATAATAAGCAATATATTGGATTAAAATAATGTATATTGACAGATAGTGGAGGAGGAAGCAGTGCTGGACAAATAATAAGCAATATTTATGATTGAAATTGTGTATATTGACAGATATTTGAGAAGGAAGCAGTACTGGACTAATAATAAGTGATACTTAGGATTAAAATAAAGTATATTGACAGATAGTGGAGGAGGAAGCAGTGCTGAACTAATAATAAGCGATATTTAGGATTTAAATCATGTATATTGACAGATAGCGGAGAAGGAAGCAGTGCTGAATCAGTAATTGAGCAGTGTGCGATAGCAGGTAGTGGAGGAGGAAGCAGTGCTTGGTGTGTAAGCTATACAGTGTGTCCGTTGTCAGATAGTAAAGGAGGAAGCAGTGCTGGATCAATAGTCTATATTTAGGATAGAAAATTATAATGACAGATAGTGGAGGAGGAAGAAGTACTGGACTAATAATAAGCGTTATTTAGGATTAAAATAATGTATATTGACAGATAGTGGAGGAGGAAGCAGTACTGGACTAATAAAAAAAGATGTACATAAGAATATAAATCACAATGAGTGTAAAGCTCATGATAAAAACAGAGCTCACATGATAATATAAACAGATATATAGCAAATATATAAATAGCACATAGAAGTAATCACCATATAAAAAAAAAAATACAAATAAAAATGCGTATATAACCAATCCAGAGGAAAAAGGTGAATTGCAGTGCAAAGTGTTGGATGATAATAATAAAGTTCAGTGCAAAATTTGTGTAAAAAAAAAAAAAAAAACACAATATAAAGTGATAGCATTGACAAATCCAAATCCAGTGATGCTGTATTAATTCACGCAGTCCAGTGTAAATCCGAGTGCAATAATAATAAGTTATTAATATTTCTTAAGAGGAATGTTTTTAAGAGGACAACACTTTAAAAAATTTCAAATTACTTTTTCATGTTATTTTTGTATGTATTTAAAAAATAAAAATAATAATAATAATAATAATATATTATTATTATTTTCAAGAGGACGACACCTTTAAAAAGTTTCAAATTACTTTTTCATGTGAATTTTTATGTATATGTTAAAAAAAATGTAATAATAATAATAAGTTTTTAATATTTCTTAAGAGGAATGTTTTTAAGAGGACAAAACTTCTAAGGCCCCGTACACACGTCCGAGGAACTCGACGGGCAAAACTCATCTCTATTTGGCTCGACGAGGAACTCGCCGGCTTCCTCGGCCGAAAGTGTACACACGACTGGGTTTCTCGGGCAGAATACGGCTCCGATCGAGTTTCTGGCTGAATTCTGCCGAGAAACCCAGTCGTGTGTACGGGGCCTCAAAGTTTCAAATAACTTTTTCATGTTAATTTTCATGTAAATATTTTAAAAAAAATAACAATAATAAATAATCATTATTATTTTAAAGAGGACAACACCTTTAAAAAGTTTCAAATTACTTTTTCATGTGAATTTTTATGTATATGTTAAAAAAAAAGTTATTAATATTTCTTAAGAGGAATGGGCCAGATTCACAAAAGAGATATGACGGCGTTTCTCCTGATACGCCGTCGTATCTCTGTTTCTATCTATGCGACGGATTCATAGAATCAGTTACGCATAGATATCCAGAAGATCCGACAGGTGTAATTGTTTTACACTGTCGGATCTTAAGATGCAATACCGCGGCCGCCGCTGGGGGGAGTTTGCGTCGTAAACCAGCGTCGGGTATGCAAATTAGGAGTTACGGTGATTCCCGACGGATTTTCGCGTTCGCTATGTCGCCGCTAGTCTAGTTTCCCGTCGCAAAGTTAGTTGGTTTTTTTGGTGCCTTAACCTTACGCAGCAATCGTATTGCTGTGTAAAGTATGGCCGTCGTTCCCGCGTCGAAATTAAAAAAATAACGTTGTTTGCGTAAGCCGTCCGGGAATACGGAATTACGCTACGCGCGTCGCCGTTCGAAAAAGTGACGTCACGGCACGCAAAGCACGCCGGGAATTACGGAACGGAGCATGCGCAGTAGGTCCGGCACGGGAGCGCGCCTAATTTAAATGGCACACGCCAATTTAAATTGACCCGCCTTGCGCCGGAGGCCGCCGGCGTAGGTTTTCATCGCAAGTGCTTGGTGAATCAGGCACTTGCGATGAAAACTTGCGGCGGTGTAACGTATCTACGATACGTTACGCCGCCGCAGTTCTACGTGAATCTGGCCCAATGTTTTTAAGAGGACAACACTTCAGAAAGTTTCAAATTACTTTTTCATGGTAATTTTCATGTATATATAAATAATAATAATAATAATAATAATAATAATAATAAAAAAATATTATTATTATTATTTTAAAGAGGACAACACCTTTAAAAAGTTTCAAATTACTTTTTCATGTGAATTTTTATGTATATGTTAAAAAAAAATTGTAATAATAATAATAAGTTGTTAATGAATGTTTTTAAAAGGTCAAAAAGTTTCAAATAACTTTTTCATGAGAATTTTCATTTGTGTATTAATAATAATAATAATAATAATAATAATAATAATAAATACATTGGGCCAGATTCACAGACATTTGCGTTACGCTGCGGCGGCGTAACGTATCCCATTTACGTTACACCGCCGCAAGTTTACAGCGTAAGTGCCTGATTCACAAAGCACTTACCTGTAAACTTGCGGCGGTGTAACGTAAATCCGCCCGGCGCAAGCCCGCCTAATTCAAATGGGGCGGGGACCATTTAAATTAGGCGCGTTCCCGTGCCGAACATACTGCGCATGCTCCGTCCCTAAAAATTTCCCGACGTGCATTGCGCTAAATGACGTGCAGCGTCATTCACGGACGACTTACGCAAACGACGTGAATTTTAAAAATTTGACGCGGGAACGACGGCCATACTTAACATTGGTTAGACCACCTAGAGGGCATGCTTAGTTTTAGGCGATGCATCTCTACGGAAACGATGTAAATTTAGAGCGACGGGCAAAGCGTAACTAGTCATTTGCATATTCTACGCCGACCGCAATGGAATCGCCACCTAGCGGCCGGCCTAGAATTGCAGCCTAAGATCCGACGGTGTAACACAGTTACACCTGTCGGATCTTAGGACTATCTATGCGTAACTGATTCTATGAATCAGTCGCATAGATACGACAATCGTATCTCAGAGAAACGACGGCGTATCTCTTTTGTGAATCTGGCCCATTATTATTTTTTTTCCTGCTGAAGAAAATTGAATCGTGCTTTGCTGGGTTTTTTGCCTTCCTCTGGATCAACTGTAGGTATATGATTGTGTATATGGGATTGTATATTTTTTTTCATTGGTTTAACCACTTCCATACCGGGCACTTATACACCTTCCTGCCCAGACCAATTTTCCGCTTGCACTTTGAATGACAATTGCGCGGTCATGCTACACTGTACCCAAACTAAATTTGTATCATTTTTTTCCCACAAATAGAGCTTTCTTTTGGTGGTATTTGATCACCTCTGGGATTTAAATTTTCTGCAATTTTTTTTTTAAAAAGAGCGAAAATTTTGTTTCCGTTACAAAACGTTGTATATAAGTATGTTTTCTCCTTCACTGATGGGCACTGATGGTGCTGCACTGACAGGCACTGATAAGGCGGCACTGATGGGCACTAATGAGGTGGCACTGATAAGGTGGAATTGATGGGCACTGATGGGCACTAATATGCAGCACTGATGGGGCACTGATAGGCGGCACGGATAGGTGGCACTGATGGGCACAGATAGGCGGCACGGATGGGCACTGATAGGTGGCATGGATGGGCATGGATGGGCACTGAAAGGTGGCACGGATGTATTGTATTATATTGTACTTATGGATGCCAATCAGTGCCAAACAACAATACCTGCCAATCAGTGATGCCCATTGTGGGCACTAATTGGCATCCATTGTGGGCACTGATTGGCATCCATTGTGGGCATTGATTGGCATCCCTGGTGGTCTAGGGTGGCATACCTGGTGGTGAGCATACCTGGTGGTCTGGTGGCATCCCTGGTGGTCTAGTGTGGGCATCCTCAGGGGGGCTGTGCTGATAATCGATCAGCACAACCCCCCCCCCCCCTATCAGAGGAGCAGCCGATCGGCTCTCCTCTACTCGCGTCTGACAGACGCGAGTGAGGAAAAGCCGATAACCAGCTCTTCTTGTTTACATCGTGATCAGCCGTGATTGGACACGGCTGATCACGTGGTAAAGAGTCTCCGGCAGAGACTCTTTACCTAGATCGGTGTTGCAGGGTGTCAGACTGACACCCTGCAACAACCCCCCCGGGGGCGCGCAGCGGCTCAATATCCTGAGGACGTCACATATGACGTCCAGTCAGGATATTGAAACCACTTTGCCGACGTCTTTTTGCAATAGGGCGGGCGGCAAGTGGTTAACTAGATGGTGTCTTTTTTCAACCTGACTAACTATATAACTATGTAAAATTATTATTAATATTTTTAAAAGGACAACACTTCAAAAAGTTCCAAATTTCTTTTCATGTGAATTTTTAGGTCTATGTTCAATTTATTTGATAAAAAAATAGTTATTAAGGAGAATATCAGGCAATGGATTGACCACTGATCAACATATACGATCTCCATTAATCCGTCAGGTGACCGCTCCGCCCGCACACATATTAAAACTCCTCATGGTGTAGTACCATAAATAAATTTATTGTAGAACAATGTAGCAACTTACAGTTTAAAATCCAGACATCCAGCATAGGGCAAAGACCAAGGGGTCACAGATAAACAGAAACAATCCAAACTTCTGGTCTCGGCCGTGATCGCAAGTGACATCACCCTGCTCCAGCTGACGCGTTGCGTCACTGACACGTGACTTTTACAAATACATTTATTTTTGGTACTACACCATGAGGAGTTTTTATTGCCTTCTATGTGTGCGAGTGTTGTCAAATATTGGTGGAGGAAGAAGTGATGGACAACACTTCAAAAAGTTTCAAATTACTTTTCATGTGAATTTTCATGTACTGTATATGTTTAAAAAAAAATAAAAATTTTAATAATAATAATAAGTTATTAATACTATTTCTTAAGAGGACAACACCTTCAAAAGGTTTCAAATTACTTTTTTTATGTGAATTTTCATGTATATATTAAAAAATAATAAAACAAAAATTGTAATAATAATAAAAAAAAAATTATCTTTTTTTCCCTGCTGTAGCAGATTGGATCATGCTTTGCTGTTTTTTTTGTTTGCCTTCTTCTTGATCAACTGTAGGTATAGGATTGTGTATATGGGATTTTTTTTTTTTTGGTTGAACTACATGGTCTTTTTTCAACCTGACTAACTATGTTAAGTTATTATTAATATTTCTTAAGAGGACAACACCTTCAAAAGGTTTCAAATTACTTTTTTATGTGAATTTTCATGTATATGTACACAAAAAAATGGTAATAATAATAATAATAATAATAAGTTATTATTTATATTTCTTAAGAGGGCAACACCTTCAAAAAGTTTTAAAATTACTGTTTAATGGGAACTTTCATGTATATGTAAAAAAAAAAAAAAAAATTGTAATAATAATAAGTTATTATTAATATTTCTTAAGAAAACAACACCTTCAAAAAGTTTCAAAATACTTTTTCATGTGAATTTTCATGCATATGTTAAAAAAAATAATAATAATAATAAGTTATTATTAACCACTTGCTGACGGCCGTACGACTTTGTACGGCCTCAGCGCGGCTCCCAATCTCTAACAGGCCGTCTTTTTATGGCCGCCCCTTTGCACGTTCCCCGCGCGCGCTCCCGAGCGTGCAGCGGGGAACTGCTGTGCTGGCCGTGTCCCTTGGACACAGCCAGTCACAGATCGCCGTGAACGGCCAATCGGAGCGGCCGTTTCCTAGGCGATCTGTGCGGCCAATGAGAGATGATCTCATATGTTTACATATGAGATCATCTCTCATTCCCGGCTCTCGCAGACAGCGGTGCTGTCAGGGGAGAGAGGAGACGGATCTGTGTCTCTTGTACATAGAGACACAGATCAGTCACCCCCCTTCCCCCACAGTTAGAACACTATATAGGGAATACATTTAACCCCTTCCTCACCCCCTAGTGTTAACCCCTTCCCTGCCAGTCACATTTATACTGTAATTAGTGCATATTTATAGCACTGATTGCAGTATAAATGTGAATGGCGCCAAAAATGTGTCAAAAGTGTCCGCCATAACGTCGCAGTCCCAATAAAAATCGCAGATCGCCGCCATTACTAGTAAAAAAAAAAAATAATAATAATAATTCTGTCCCTTATTTTGTAGGCGCTATAACTTTTGCGCAAACCAGTTTTTTTTACTAAAAATATGTAGAATACGTATCGGCCTAGACTGAGGATAAAAAAAAAAGGTAAAAAAAAAATTGAGCTATTTAGTTAAAGTGACGCAGTGCCGAATCGCAAAAAGTCCTCTGGTAAAACAAGTAAAAAAATGTTTTTTTTTTTCAAAATTGTCGCTCTATTTTTGTTTATAGCGCAAAAAATAAAAACCGCAGAGGTGATCAAATACCACCAAAAGAAAGCTCTATTTGTGGGGAAAAAAGGACGTTAATTTTGTTTGGGAGCCACGTCGCACGACCGTGCAATTGTCAGTTAAAGCGACGCAGTGCCGAATCGCAAAAAGTCCTCTGGTCAGGAAGGGGTTTAAGTGCCCAGTATGGAAGTGGTTAATATTTCTTAAGAGAACAACACGTTCAAAAAGTTTCAAATTACTTTTTCATGTGAATTTTCATGTATATGTTAAAAAAAATTGTAATAATAATAATAATAAGTTATTATTAATATTTCTTAAAGGGGAGTTCCACCCACAATTCCACTTTTTAAATATAAATACCCCTGTAATACACAAGCTTAATGTATTCTAGTAAAGTTAGTCTTTAAACTAAGGTCTGTTTTGTTAGGTTGTTACAGCATTTAGATAGTTTATAATCTAGAAATAGACCGTGGCCATCTTAAGTGTGGGCATCATGAAGCCAGACTGTATGACTTCCTGGATTTCAGCTTTGCATATCTCGCACATGCTCAGTGCACAAGCAATGTAATAGGTTTCAGTCAGGTTTGCAAGGACTACTGGGAAACATGATGCCTATCCCAGAAACCCTTGCAAATAGCCTAGGCAAATAAGGAGGATGAAGTAATGAAGGACTACAAAATAAAGGTATTTACAAGCAACAAATTAAATAAAAATTGTCCATTCTGAACACTATGAGATTAGAGCATGCAGCACAGACAAACATAAAAAAATGGGTGGAACTCCACTTTAAGAGAACAACACCTTAAAAAGTTTTAAATTACTTTTTCATGGGAATTTTCATGTGTATGTAAAGAAAAAAAAATGTAATAAAAATAATAATAATAAGTTATTATTAATATTTCTTAAGAGGACAACACCTTGAAAAAGTTTTAAATTACTTTCTCATGTGAATTTTCATGTATATATTAAAAAACAATCAACAAAAATAGTAATAATAATAATAATAATAATAATAATAATAATAATAAGTTATTATTAATATTTCTTAAGAGAACAACACCTTCAAAAAGTTTTAAATTACTTTTTCATGGAAATTTTAATGTATATGTAAAAAAAAAATTGTAATAAAAATAATAATAATAATAATAATAATAATAATAATAATAATTTATTATTAATATTTATTAAGAGGACAACACCTTCAAAAAGTTTCAAATTACTTTCTCATGTGAATTTTCATTTAAATATTAATAATTAAAAAAAATAGTAATAATAATAAAAATAAGTTATTATTAAATATTTCTTAAGAGAACACCTTC